>NC_060885.1:5421131-5471131 GCF_014805685.1 Silurus meridionalis | reverse complement strand
AGATGCTTCAGGTAACTGAGGATTTCCCTCAAAACTAATTCACATGATGTCTTCCTCTTCTCTTGTGGTGTGTATGTGTGTGTGTGTGTGTATTTGTGTGTCTTACAGATGAGTCTCTGCAGGAGTTTTCCGCCTTCCTCAAAAACCTGGAGGACCAGAGGGAGCTGATGGTAGGCGTTCATCATCACTTAATCCGATGCTCTGCTTAAACACACATGTACACATACAAAAAACAGTCTCACGATTATGTCTGCAGACTCGATTTACATTTTAAAAAAGTGTAAAGTTAAAGGTACCTCCTGAACACACAAACAACATTTTGCATTCATCTTCAGTACTTCAGTAAGTGCTTTATATAGGACAGAGTTGCCATGGACACCGATCCTGGGGCAAAGCAGGAATTCATGGGAGTCCTAGTGAAATTTCGCATGGGGTGTAAGAGCACGGAGAAAACTGGATTACCCAGTGGAAACCGACACTAATACAGACAGCACATGTGATACTAAGCTAAGTGAAGCCCGTTGTTTGAGAAACATTTAAAAAAATTTCGACTCAAAGTTATAAACCCTTTGACTACACTAGATGGACTAAAGTATTGGGACGCCTTACATTTCCACAAAGTAGACCACAGAGTTTAATTGTATAAGATGCCTTTGGATGCAGTACCATGAAATTTTGCCTTCACTTGAACTAAAAACCTATTGAACACCTCCGACTGCACCCCAGGCCTCCTCACCTCACCTACACTGTACCTGACTTAACAAAACCCTCATGGCTAAAACAACACAAATCTCTACAATTTAGTGGAACGCCTTTTCCAGAAGAGTAGTGGTCACAAATTGTTGACTATATAGTGTATCTCTGGTCCACATGCCCCCTTCTCCTTCATGCTATGGTCTTTTCCTTCCCCCTTTTCCTCCATTCGCATTATTCCCAGCACAGGCTCCTGGATTGACCAGGACCCAGAACAGGATGAGGTGCTTGAATGAAGATGAATGAAGTTAGGGATGTTTATACATTTACAGTGAGATGGGCGCATCAGGGTCATGCCTCATATGAACACATGCTTAGCTTTTTAGATTTTGGTTTGTTTTATTTTTTTACTCTAGGATGCTAAAACTAATCACACACAATCACATGTGAGTGGGCACACAGTTTTCCACAGGAAGTGGGTTGCTTTGTTATGCTGCTGTTGATTTGCTGCAGGCTGGTATGATTCTCTGCTGAATGCAGGTTCGCAGAAGAGTAGGTCAGTGTCAGTGGACTTTTTAGAAACTTTTCTAAAGCAAGTGATGTTTAGGCCAAAATATAAGAAAATACCAAATATATTTCATTTTGGGTTCCTTGGAATAAAATTCTCGTGAATTAAATTAAATTTGACATTTTTAAAAATATTTTAAGCTGTTCCATTAAAATATGAACATCTAATTTTTCTTGCTTTCATTCTTATTATTTATTTATTTATTTATATTTTGCTTGCTTGCTTATTTATTTATTTTACTATGGATTACTTTTTAATTCATTCATGCGTTTTTTATATATATTTCTTTTGTACACACACTATATGGACAACACTGTTGGGTTGCCTGAGTTTTCCAGCCCAATGTGGATGCGGTAATATAAAAATGTTCTCTTTAATGGAACTAGGCGACCCAAACCTATTTCAGCATGAGCACAAAGCAAGCTCCGTGAAGATCTGCTTTATATGGGTTGGAGTGGAGGATCTCCTGCTATAGAGCTTTAATTTCAACCTTATTGAACACCTATGGGATGAATTCTTTTCATCCTGACTGCACATCCTCCTCACCTCACCTACATCAGTACCGGACTTTACTAACACCCTTGTAGCTGTGTGAGCACAAACCTCCAGAACATCTAGTGGAACATCTTACCAGAAAAGTGGAGCTCATTATAACAGCAAATGGAGACTAAATGTAGAATGTTTAAAAGGCACATACGAATCTTATATTCAGGTGTCTGCAAACTTTTGGCCTAACTTTCTTTCTTTCTTGGTCTGTTTATTCTTGATTTCTTGCTTATTTTAATAATTTCATTTCATTTTTTTAAATTTTTTTGTAAAATAATTTTATTTTTGCATTCCGATTTTTTTTTTCTTGTTTCAAAACTTGAACTCATTTGCTTTTTTCTTGTTTCCCCTAGCAAGAGTGCATGATGTTCATAGATCACACCTACGATACACTTTGACCGTAATATATCGATTATGCAACAGTTTAGTTCTTTATTATTTTATTTTCTAGATAAATAAACGGAAAAGTGTTTCTAAGAGGACACATAAATTTAGAATCTAACTGCAAATTCTTTTACAGATGATTACATCAAATCTATGCTCTTGATTTATTTTAGTATTGAGTATCAGATTGTTTGAGTTAAACTGATGTGGTGAGGTTTGACAGTCACGTATAATAGCTGTTGCTTCCCCAGAAATGGCAAGTTTTATGGCTTTGTATTTCTTTATAACCCTCATTAGGTTTCTGTGTGTGTGTTCTGGATTTTTATCGCCGAGGGCTGTGTTGGAATCTCACTAGATTCGGGATTTGGACGACATAACTACAGCGTGCTTGTGGCCTAAATGTGTCATTTCGGTGTTCAGTAAACACAGTAAAGCCAGTTCTGGCCCTGCCCAAAACTAAACTCGCACCAGCTGTCTTGTTTTGAAGACAGATCCGGGCCTCCGCCCAATCACAACACAGCACAGAGATGATGTCATGCAGTACCATGGAGCACCAGAGCTTGGCAGGGTGTGCAGGCTTGGACATGCTGAGACAAAGAAGACAAAATTGGATCAGGGGTGGAAAGAACTGAATAAAAAAGTTGCATTATTGTTGAACGATTTGGGTCGATATTTTGGCGAGATTTGATTAGTCCTAAAAATGCTTCCCACTTATTTGCTTTCCGGTCAAGTTAATGAGCAGTGTGAGCACTAAATATGCAGTTTATCTTTATAATACCTGTAGTTAAATGTGTTATCTGGATAAGGATTGTGTATAATGAATATAAGAGGTTAAAGAAATGGGCATGTCTGCACACTGTGCGTATTCCGTTCATGCTGAAAGTATGTGGCTTGTGCTTTTGAGAAATGTGCACAGATAAGAGAGTTTCAAGCTGCAATGGAGCTCAGAGTGATTTTTATGTGCCAAATTTATGTCAAAACATTTTTTTTTATCACTGAAATTATCCAGTTTTGCTTGTACCTGCCATTTGGCCAAAGGTGGACTTGAAACTGGTATCAAATTGATTTAAAATTGGGGAAACTTTTTCATGGGGGTGGACGGGATTGATCAAGAGAATATGCAGCACCGGATAGATTAAAAGTCTGTGGAGGTGAGCAGATTCGGAAAATAATGTCTGCAGGTCTGCTGTGGTCAAAAGTGTCTTAGGAGCAGGCAGGAGTGAGGACGTGTGTCTGCAAGAGTGAACAGGAATACTTGGGATTGCATTTAGGAGCGGACAGAATTGGAAAGTAGTGTCTGCCAGAGCATGCAGGATTGCTCTGAAAAGTCTGTGGAAGGGAACAGGACTGGTCATGAGTGTCTGCAAGATCATGAGGGATTGGTGAAGTGTGTCTAGGAGGGGACAGGATTTCTCAAATAGTCTACAGTGTCTGGTCACATGTGTCTCCAAGAGCATGCAGGATTGGTCAAGAGTGTCTACAGGAAGGCACATGATTTTTCCCGTTTGTTTGCAAGAGCATGTAGGATTGGTCAACAGTGTCTACAGGAGGGGACAGGATTGGTCAAGAGAGTGTACAGGAGGGGGCAGGATTGATCAAGAGTGTCTGCAAGTATATCCAGGATTTGTCAAAAGAGTCTACAGGAGGGGACAGGATTGGTCATGGTTGTCTGCAGGAGGAGAGAGAATGGTTCTAGTGTGTTTAGGAGCATCTAGGATTGGTCAAGAGAGTCTGCAGGGGGGAATGGCTTGGTTCAGTGTGTTTGCAAGAGCAAGTTGGGCTCAACAATACAAGTTGGGTGGGATTCGTTATGAGTGTCTACAGGAGTAGGTGGGATTGGACACAAGTCCTGCAAAATGATTGCTCAAACATCTGCGTGAGCATTCAGGACTGGTCAACAGTTTGCAAGATCAACCAAGATTTGGACATTGTCTGCTTGTCTAGGTTTTGGTTTTCAGGATTTTTTAAAACCAGGTAGGATGCAGGATTCACAAGCCAGGTTGTAATCCTACACGGGCACATCTCATGTTACCGTGTAATCTGACTGCTTTGACCTTCAATAAATTAATTAGTATTGTTTTTTTCTGCAAGACTAAATTAATGATATCCATTCCATGACCTATACATGGCAAAAAGGTTGATTACAGAGATACAACGTCTTCCATTCAATGTTGTCTGTAGATTAAAATTTGGCCAATACTGTATCTAAGTACCAAAGACCTCTGGTGATGAAACTGGTTAGGTGGTAGATTAGCGGTTAAGGCGTTGGACTTTCAATCTGAAGGTCATGAGTACAAATCCCAGCCATATCAAATCCCACATACTTCATCGAACCCACAGAGAAATAGTTATTTCTTTGCATATCCCAGCGATGTAGGAAGCAGGGGTTAGAGTGCCTTGCTTAAGGGGGCCCCAAGACTAGGGCTTGAACCCCCAACCTTCCAATCATTTACCCAAAGCCTTAACCACTGAGGTCCTACCTCCCCAATAAATCATCATCTGCTTCTCTCGGTTGCTCCCATTAGGGGTCGCCACAGCAGATGATCCGTTTCCACAATACTCTGTCCTCTACATCTGCCTCTTTTAAACCAACTACCTGCATGTCTTCCCTCACCTTGGCCTTCTTCTTTTCCTCCTTCCTGGTGGCTCCATCCTCAGCATTCTCCTACCGATATACCCCATGTCCCTTCTCTGCACATGTCCAAACCATCTCAATCTCGCCTCCCTCACCTTGTCTCTAAAACATCCTACATGCACTGTCCCTCTAATAAACTCATTTCTAATACTGTCTATCTTCATCACTCCCAACGAAAACCTCAACATCTTCAGCTCTGCTACCTCCAGCTCCACCTCCTGTCTTGTAATAGGTAAATGTAAGTCGTTCTGAATAAGGGCATGTGCCAAAATGCCATAAATGTAAACTCACCTAAAGTGACAGGATGTTTGTTGTGGCCTATAATTGTGCTTAATGTTATTTAAATGGCTCATGTATTTTTTTGTCCATTACCTTATTTGAGGAATTTATCAGCTGTCTTTTTTGTTTTGTTTGTCCCTATGAACAGAGAGCAAATGAAACGTCTTTTTAAGAATGTAATTTAGTTTTTGTTTATTTCAATGCATTTTAAATCCATTTGGCCTCCTCAGTCAATGTGTCGAATGCATTTTGATCACTTTTCACTAACAAATTTTGTTATAATACCTGTCATCTACTACAGATGACGAACATCACCGAGACCCTGATGAAGCCCCTCGAGAAGTTTCGGAAAGAGCAGCTGGGTTCAGCCAAGGTACTTTTATTTAATTCTTTTTGTCTTTCTTTCTTTCTTTCTTCCTTTCTTTTTCTTTTTTATTCCCATCCCGTGTGGGTTTTTATCTGTCTGTTTTTAGGCCGAGAGAAAGAAGTATGAGAAGGAAACCGAGAAGTACTACACATCTTTGGAGAAACTCTTAAACATGTCAGCAAAGAAGAAGGAACCACAGTTGCAAGAGGTATTGCTTACATAGGACAATGCTGAATACGTCCGTGATACATCATTTACTGAAGCAGAAGATCCAGTTTTCTTTAAGTGTGTGTCCAAGCCACACCCTTTTAGCCTGTATTCTGTAAACACTTGAAGCTGTTGATGTTTGTAAAAGGGATTATGATAAACTGGGAGTTTATTTTGCATGCACATGTGGTGATACTGGTTGTTATAGGAGTTGTTTATTTTCACTTGGGAGTTTAGAAGTAGTGCGAGGGGTCTGTGGTGTGTATCTCCAGGTTGAATGGGATGTAAATTAAAGCTCTTAACTGCATGTGGTGTTTATATACTCCTAACTCATTCAGCGCACTGAGGCAGGGTTTGCATTCAGACACCGTCCGCTAGGGCTATAAAAGCATGACATGCTGTGTTGAAATCAGATATACAAGAATGTCACTGTTGCAGTCTTTTAGCAAATCTTCCACATGGAAACAGCAGATTCGGCACAAGCAATACTCTACAGCTGCACACTCTCTCTATCCCTTCAATCTCTGTGTCTTTCTATATCTCTTTGCCTCTCTCTTATTAATCCTGTCTGTTTCTATCTTTTTCTTTGCTTTTCTTGTTCTGTCTCACTTTTTCTCTCTTTCCAGCATTTTTGCGGAGTCTCTCCTTTTTGGAAATCATACTTTCTCTGCCTCCATTTGTCGATGGCTCTGTCTCCCTCTCTCTCACTATGCATGTCTGTTTTTATTCTGTCTCTCTCTCTCTCTCTCTCTCTCTCTCTCTCTCTCTCTCTCTCTCTCTTTTCTGGTTTGTCTATCTCACTATCTTTTCCCCTATCTCATTCTCTCTCATATTTATTTCTGTTTTTTGTCTCTCTCTTTTCATGTCTGTAGTTCTCTCTGACACACATTCTGTTTCTCTTTCTCCCTTATGTTTGGTTTGTCTTTTACTTTCTGTCTGTCTCTCCTGCCTGCTGTCTTAATTTCTGTCCCTCTCTTTTGTACTCTAACTTTGTTCCCACATTTCTTTCTCTCTCTCTCTCTCTCTCTCTCTCTCTCTCTCTCTCTCTCTCTCTCTCACACACACACATTCTGTCTCATTTTCTCCCTTTTGTTTGGTGTCTCTGACACGTTCTGTCTCTACTTCTGTCAGTTCTGCCTCTTTCTCTATTTTGGTCTGTCCGAAAATACACTTTAAGAACAACAGCGAAAATGATTTAAAACATCTAAAGCAAGTAGCCTATGTATGGAAATAAAATTGTATTAGAACTAATCAAATAGAAAATATACAGAGACGGCTTATGGTAGAGAAATAATCATCCGATTCGCAGGCAACAGCTCCGGGGGACGTTCCTGCAGTCAGCATGCCGATCGCACGCTCCCTCAAAACTTGCGACGTCTGTGGCATTGTGCCGTGTGATAAAACTGCACATTTTAGATCGGCCTTTTATTGTGTCCAGCCTAAAGCACACCACAGTAATCATGCTGTCTAATCAGCATCTTGATCTGACACACCTGTGAGGTGGATGGATTATCTCAGCAAAGGAGAGACAAAGCTCACTAACACAGATTTAGACACATTTGTGAACACTATTTGAGAGAAATAGGAATTTTGTGTACATAGTAAAAGTCAGATCTTTGAGTTCAGCTCATGAAAAATGGGGGCAAAAACAAAAGTGTTGCGTTTATAATTTTTTTCAGTGTAAATAAATCTCTCTTGAAATACTCACTTTGTCCACCCAGACTCTCTGTGTCTCTGACTCATTGTCTTTCTTGAACATTGTCCCTCATGTGTTTCTCTCTCTCTGTTTGTCATACCTCTGTCTGTCACAATGGTGCAGAAATATATTAAATTAGAGATGACAAATTTCTCTCTCTCTCACATTCTTCTCTCAGGCGGATGTGGCAGTAGAGACGATGAGGCAGCACTTTCAGGAGGAGTCTTTGGAGTACGTGTGTAAGCTGCAGGAAATCCAGGAGAGAAAGAAGTTTGAGTGTGTCGAGCCTGTGAGTGCACGTCTCCTCTCACCTCACCCCAGATAAATAAACACATGCTTATTCAGGTTCTATTATGATTTACTGTTTCACTTTTCATAAACATGATGACGACTTATATTCAAAGATAGGAGATAACTGCCTTGGGATGTCATGACCAGAGATGTAAAAAGTACCTGAAAAGTATAGTTTAGCTTCCACTATTACAAGTCAAACCTTGTATCTTATTTGAACAGTACTCGTGTATTTTGTCTCGTATTAAACGTAGGCTCAAAGATGCATAAATCCTTAAAACCAAGACATATATTAGTGGAAAGCCACATTGGTTAGTGAGGTTTTATTTGCTGAAATACAAATCAGATTGTACACCTCAATACTGCATTAACCAAAATCAGCAGCTTCAACATGCCAGAATGTAATAAAGAAGAAAAAAAAAGACAAACTAGTAACGCAATCTTTGAAAAATGATTCTTTAATTGACTAATACACTTACATTTGAAACACCTGACATCCGGCAAGATGCTAATTCACCTTCATATGGAGGAGCTCCATTTGAATTAAAAAGACAAATCGCAACTAGTACCTTCAATACGCCGTAGATGAAGCTGCCTGGCAAAATGTAATTGGTACTGTAACTTCTTCTTTCGGCTTCTCCCATTAGAGGTCGCCACAGCGGATCATCCGTCTCCATACCCCCTGTCCTCTACATCTGCCTCTTTTACACCAACTACCTGCATGTCCTCCCTCACCACATCCATAAACCTCCTCATTGATCTTCCTCTTTTTCTCCTTCCTGGTGGCTTCATCCTCAGCATTCTCCTACTGATATACCCCATGTCCCTCCTCTGCACATGTTCAAACCATCTCAATCTCGCCTCGTCTCCAAAACATCCTATATGCGCTGTCCCTCTTATAAACTCATTTCTAATCCTGTCCATCATCGTCACTCCCAACGAGCATATCAGCATCTTCAGCTCTGCTACTTCCAGCTCCACCTCCTGTCTTTTAGTCAAACTGGAATGAAAAGTACATATATTAAAAAATGTAGTTGAGTGGAGAGTAAAAGTTGCCCATATTGTTCATAATCAGTAAAACTAGAAATTAGCCAAAATAATTATTTAACTAAACATGTAATAAAGTACATTTACTCAAATACTTCACATCAATGGCCATGGCTGATTATAAGACATGATTTTGTTGGGTTAGGTTACGTTTTATAGCAGGTTCTGTTGTTAGATTCTTGAATCTGATTGGTCAGAATATTTGATTAGATTGTATTATAAAATATACATCATTGTTTCTATGGTAACAATTTACAGAATGTAAAACTAAATGGATGGAATTACTTTTTAAGATGGATGAGTATGCTCTTTACAAAGTTTCTTTTTTTTTTTTTAATTACATCTACATTACACGTAGATGTAACTATAAGTGGATAAAAAAACTATGTGTTAAAAGATGTGTTATTTATTACGTAACAGAATTGCTAGCATTGACAAGTTGCCAAAGGGGAATAAAAATGTGCTTTTAATAGATGTTCAATGCAGGGGAATTGGTACCTCAGTGGTTAAGGCTTTGGGTTACTGATCAGAAGGTCATTATCACCAAGCTGCCACTCTTGGGCCCTTTAGCAAGGCCCTTGTGCTCCAGGGACGATGTCTCATGGCTTTCTAACATTTCTGGGATTTCCGAAGAAAGAACTTCATTATTCTGTACTGCACATGTGGCATTTATAAAGCACCTTTACCTTCGAGTCGACTTTGTCGCTACAGTTCTCCTATAGAAGCACACCCCCAAGTGGTTATTCCTTTAATAACTGGTGTGAGATACAGTATCAGTGATTTCCTCTCTAATTTAAATATTTAAATGAATTCACAAATCTGGTTCCACAAAACCACAATGGATTTTATGGAACGTAAATGGAATTTACCTTCCAGGTGCCACCCAGTTGAGGATGGTTCCTCTCGAAGTTTCTTCCTCATACCATCTCAGCTAGTTTTTCTTCCATGGTCGCCACTGGCTCGCTCATTGGGGATAAACCTTTAGGCACTGCAACATACTTTTCACTGTTATCTATTTTATTAATCGAGTATACTAACGATTATTCCATCGATTAATCGAATAATCGGATAAGAAGTGCTTTTTGTTTATTAAAGAACATTACTAAATAAGAGAGGGAACATTAGACGGGTCTCTTAAAATTCATGTTTTTGTTTCCTTTTGGGAAGAATTGACATTTTTTCAATCGCATACAAGAGTATCTGTGAAAACTAAAGCCATTTAGTGCATTTAATTAAAATATTACATCAAAATGCAAATACAGTGTGTCGAAAAAGTCCCTCTGCAGTGGTGTAGAAGAGGTTATGAGAAAATATTTGTTTAATGAAACTCGATTATTCTCACTCGTGTATTCATGTGTTAAATCTCGCACAGTATCGCGATGTGGTTTTCTTGTTTCTGGAGAAGCTGCTTGAAATTTTCCACTGCCCAGGGACTTTAACCGACTGTATATAAATCAAAATATAAATTAATTTCGATTGACTTTAAAAACAGGTAACCACACTGTACAGTGTTTTATGTTTTAGTTTGACGTGATCCCAAACTTTGGAAACGTTTTCTTTGGGCTGAATCTTTTCTATTCAATTCATGTTTATTTGTATAGCGTTTTTAACAATGAACATTGTCTCAAAGCAGCTTTACACAGATGTTCTTTATGAGTAAGTTTGTCCCTGATGAGTGAGCCGATGGCGACTGTGGTGAAGGAAAATCTCCTTGAGATGCCACAAGGAAGAAACTTGGGGAGGAACCAAACTCAAGAGGGAACCCCTTCCTCATCTGGGTTGCACCGAAAGTCCATTTATTACAGATAAATAATGTTGAGGTGCAGTGATGGTGATCAGAAGCAAACTGTAGTCCTGAGTCAGTGTAGCAGACTGGTGACATTAACTACAGTCCAAATCCATCCTCAAAGCTCCCGTTTTTACTCCGGAATTTTATGGAACCACCCAAGGCGTTGATGAGAAACCGTCCCCAGCTGAATCTTCTCCTCGTCTCTCGCTGTTTTCCTCTCAGTTCCTCTATTTTTTATTCTGCAGCATTTTCCGTGTTAGCTGTTCAGAGTATTCCAGACAAGAGACCGCAAAGTTCTGCCCCGCTCCCGCCAAAATCCCGCTCCCGCCAGCAATATTTTAGATTTGTCCCTCCCGCAAAAGCAAAACCCGCAAAAGTAAAATGTATAAGTAGTTTTATTTTTAATGCACTGACTGCTTCTTCCTGTTACTCTCCTTTTTTAGATTTATTTGCTTCCCTTTTGAATATGAACGAAACGGAAAATTAACAAACGTTTCGTTTGAATCAAGTTTGACTTTTTGTTAAAATGATGAACAAGTATCTATTCAGAACATAGAACATCAGCAGAATCTTATATAAAAACAGGCCATGCTTTTGTTGTGTTGTTTGTTCCTTTCTTTAATAATGAAGTGATATCTGTCTCGGTGTGCTCTAGTGCTCACGGACCACACGAGAGTCGCCTGTAAATCCTTTCATTTCATTTTAGTTGCAATTGTTGCTTTTGTGCAGTAGATACATAATAATGTATTTGTTTTTAGTCATTTATTCTTTTTTTATATATTTTAAAGATGATTTAATTCTCCCGCAACCCGCACGCACATGAGTATTTTACCGCCCGCACTCGTTTGTGTCCCGCAGTCTCTACTCCAGACATTAGTGGGCAGTAATAATGGTCCGTGTTTGGTTAAATGGACATGAAGATGTTGAGGTTTTCGTTGGGAGTGACGACGATGGACAAGATTAGAAACGAGTTTATTAGAGGGACAGCGCATGTTGGATGTTTTGGAGACAAGGTGAGGGAGGTGAGATTGAGATGTTTTGGACATGTGTAGAGGAGGGACATGGGGTATATCGGTAGGAGAATGCTGCGGATTGAGCCACCAGGAAGGAGGAAAAGAGGAAGACCAAGGAGGAGGTTTATGGATGTGGTGAGGGAAGACATGCAGGTAGTTGGTGTAAAAGAGGCAGATGTAGAGGACAGGGGGTATGGAGACGGATTACCCGCTGTGGCGCCCCCTAATGGGAGAAGCTGAAAGAAGAAGTTTAGTTAAATGAACTAAATGAATTTTTGTATTCAAACTGCTCGAGTTACACAAGGAATCGTTTTAGTCCTACATTTAAATTTTATAAGCTGATTATCTGTGTAAAGCTGCTTTGGGAAAATGTCACCAATCAAATTTGAATAAAATGTTCTCAGCACTGCAGCATCTGGATAAATCGGATATTTGAGTGTGTGTAATCCTGGTTCAGGACAGTGTATGTCTTTTGCTCAAGTGTTTGTTTTCCAAATTGAAATCAGATCCAACTTCAAATAGTTTGATTAATGCTCTGTGTAGTCATGTGGGAAAACAACCATAACACCTTGTTTGAATTATGGTTGGGAAAACTCCATTTAATAATGAATTAATAATGGATTTGCAGATCCTGAAATGATTTATACGCTACATCGCATTTGGTTGTTGTTTTAAACTCTTAGCCTTTATCATACACCTTGGAGCTGGCAGTAACAAGTCATAGCAAAACCACCTTGTTGAGAAACGTGTCAGGTGACTTTTAGGAGACCCAGACCTGATCCAGCATGACGGATGACAATTCTCTTGTGCACAAAGTCTGCTCTATGAAGATACGCTAAGAAATAAAGCTGTAACTTTACAGCGTTAGCTTTCTGGATTTAAATTGGTTTTTTTTTTGACACCTGACCTTTCCTGCTATATGTGGTTCTTCTCCAAACTGTTACCACAAAGCTGAAGACACACGATTGAACAGGATGTGGTATAATAAAAGTGTGTGTTTACTTGAACTTATAAACCCAAACCTGTTTCAGCATGACGATACCCCTGTGCACAAAGCTAACTAAATGGAGATATGGTTTACATGGTTTGGAGTGGAAGATCTCCTGCTATAGAGCTCAACCCTACTGAGCACTTTTGGGATGAATTGGAGCACTGACTGCACCCCAGACCTCCTCACCTCACCTACATCTGACTTTACTAACACCCTTGTGGCTGATGAACATAAATGTTCACAAGCACACTCAAAAATCTAGTGGAACATCTTCCCAGGAGAGACTAAATTAAGACTAAATGTCGACTATTTGGCGATGTAGTGTAAAACAGATGTAATGTTTGGCTTTGAACTATAGTGGCTTTTGTAGAAAGACATCAACCAATCAGAATGAAGAATTCACAGAAAACGTGACGTTTTCAGATTGTTAAATTGGTCTTTTCAATCACTTTCTCTCATTCTGTCTTTCCTTCTTCACTACAGATGCTGGCTTTCTTCCAGACTGTGTTCACGTTCTACCATCAGGGATTCGAGTTAGCCAACGACTTTGACCACTACAAAAGGGCTCTGCAGATCAATATTCAAAATGTGAGTTTGTTTGAGTCGATACACGACCGATTTTTTTTTTTTTTACATAATTCCATTGTTGTTGTGCCGTAACTATAGCAACATTTCCCAGCCTTTGAGGTCAAATGGCCACCATAACTGGACAACCGGTTAATAAATGTACACACAGAGTCTTATCTGGAGTGTGTTACACTTCCATGCTTGTTTATGGTGGGACAGGAAGAGACAGGCTGAAACAGGAAGTGAATTCAGGGAGGCACTGGAATTTCTGAGGGTCTAAGTTCCGCTGTGTGTGTGTGTGTGTGTGTGTGTGTGTGTGTGTGTGTGTGTGTGTGTGTGTGTGTGTAAGTAGGGGGGGTGTAATTGTGTGTATATGCATGTTCAGAGATTCTCTCATGTTCCAAAGATTGTGTGTGTGTGTGTGTGTGTGTGTGTGTGTGTGTGTGTGTTTGTCTGCATGTGTACTGTATATGTGTATGTTTGTGTATCTACATGTAAGTGGGTGTTTACTTGTTCTTTTGTTTTTTTTCTGTGGGTGTCTAACATATGTAAGTATATATGTTACCTTTGCCTGTGTGTGTGTGTGTGTGTGTGTGTGTGTGTGTGTGTGTGTGTGTGTGTATAGACACGGAATCGTTTCGAGGAACTCGTTCTGAAGTGTTTGAACTTATGAAGAAGATAATGGAAGCGCCACAGGATTACAGACAGCCGAGCCGCATCAGCAGTGAGGGCTACCTCTATGTCCAGGAGAAACGTACGACACACACACACACACACACACACACACACACACACACAGAAAGAGAGAGAGAGAGAGTCTCTGTTTCTGTTTTTCTCTGTCTGTTCTCTATCCATCTGTTTCTCAAGATTCAGTACAACATTTGAATATTGATAAAACAGAGATAGAGACATGCTGAGAGACACGCAGACAGAGAGAACGGAGACAGAGTTATAAAATATAGAGACAGATAGATAGAGAAAAGACACACAAAAAGGAGAGAGAGAGAGAGAAAGAGCGAGCGAGCAATCAAAGTCTCTGTCAAAGAGAGACAGAGTTAGAAAGAAGACACAGAGACTTATAGACAGAGTAAGGAAGTGAGACAAAGAAGAGACAGAAAGGAGTCACATATGAATGAATGAATCATAATAGAATTGATGATAATGATAACAGCTAATTCATTATTATCCGAGTGGGAGACAAAAACACACACAGCTGGGCATTAAATTAAAAAGCACTACACTGTTGTGACTGTGAGATTGTGGTGTGATCCTGTGCAGGTCCTCCTCCGTTCGGCTCCAGCTGGGTGAAGAGGTACTGCACCTTTGTCAAGGAGCAGAAAATCCTCCACATGGTCACATACGACCCCAAATCCGGTGGCAAGCTTGTGAGTAACAAGCTTTTATATATGAATAATATTACATTTACAGGCCCTGGTTTGATTTTGATTTGTGATTAAAGTAGCACAGAGAAAGAGAGAGAGAGATAATTCTTCACATTTCTCTGTAGCGGCGTGATTATTTCTATTCCTCAGCGAAAGCCTGCGCATGAAATTGTTTGTGTTCTTCCTGTCAGGGGGAAAACGAATCTGTTACACTCAAATCCTGTGTGAGGAAAACTACAGACACTCTCGACCGCCGATTCTGCCTGGATATAGAGATCACAGACCGGTAGGTGAAATTACAGTGTTTATGTCAGCCGTAACCTCCTGGCAGAGGCAACCAGGTGCTGGGCTTTACACTGAGTGGATAGAAGTATTAGGACACCTGACTTTTCCTGCCATATTGGGTTCTTTAGTTAAATTTTGCCTTCACTTGAACGAGAAGACCCAAACCTGTTCCAGCATGACGATGGCCTTGTGCATAAAACCAGTTCCATGAACATATACTTTACATGATTTGGAGTGGAAGATCTCCTACTACAGAACTCTGACCTCAACCCTACTAAAAACCATTGGGATGAATGTAAATGCTGACTGAACCCCAGGCTTCCTCACCTCACCTCACCTACATCACTATCTGACTTTACTAACTGGCTGAATGAATGTCCACAAACAGACTCCAAAATGTAGTGGAACATCTTCCCAGAAGAGTGGAGGTTATTATAACAGCATGTGGAGACTAAACGTGGAATGGGATGTTCCAAAAAAACACACACAAAAAAAAAGATGTCCAGGTGCCCATAAGGTGTTCATAAACTTTTGGCCACACAGCTTTTTTTTTTTTTTTTTTTAAATAAAATAATATATAATTTAACTGTTTATTTATAAAATACAAACATCTGTCCAGTGCACTTTTCTGATTATGAACTTAATTATAATCTTCAAGTTTGTCTTTGTTATAATAAAATTGAAATTACAATAATATTTTCGTTTATTATTAATTGCTATGTAATTTATTATTGTATTTTATATATATATATTTATTATTATTATATTTATTATTAGTATTATTATATTGCTCATTTGCTCCAATTATTTGTTTGTTGATTTATTTTTTAATAGAGAGGGGAAAAAAGTAAAAAGTGAACTCGAAGTTTCTAAAAACATTGCTGCAAGTTTTATTTTTATTATAAAAACCTTAAAAAGCTGAGAATTAAAAGCAGTTTATTGTTGTTTTTCCTCGCCTCAGTATTTGTGCCTGTAGTGATATATATCGTGTGGTGTTGTATCTGACGTGTGTGTGTGTGTGTGTGTGTGTGTGTGTGTGTGTGTGTGTGTGTGTGTGTTCTCTTAGCCCCGGCATCGTGCTCACAGTCCAGGCGCTTTCTGAAGATGATCACAGGTTCTGGATGCAGGCGATGGGAGGCAAAGAGCCGGTGAATGAACACAATGTCACATGATCTACATTCTCGCTCAGAGTCTCTCATAATCTGTCTGATTTCAGCGAACTCTGATTTTACTTTTGTGTAGCAAATACAATTGTGTTTGTGTTCAACAAACCAAGAAATAAAAAATCAAATAAAAACGCAATAAAAAATACTAGTAGTAGTATTTTAAGTTCTTTATATAATAATACTACTAATAATAAAAACTATAATAAATCATAATTATTATTGTTATTATTATTATTATACTTACTATATAATAATGACAATAATAATTATATATTTCTAATAATAATAATAATTAGTAGTAGTAGTATTATTTATATTATTGTTTTCTTTATCTTTTTCTTCTTGTTATTTATTATTTTCATCCTCTAATAGCAAGTGTAATAATAATAATTTTTATTATAATTATTATTATTATTATTTATGTGACCGATTTTTTTTTTCTTGTTTGTTACAGGCTCAATTTCTGTTAAAAACATATTCCAAAGAAAAAGGATGTAAGTTTTTTTTTTTATTTATTTATTTAATTCTAATATCAAATTTAGTCTGAACATTACCAGACAGAGAATATATATAGTAGGGTGCAAAAGTTTTTATCCCCTTCTTATGGATTTTATTTCCGTCTGTCTGCACACTAAAAAACGCAAACATACATAATGGCGTTTCTTTCCGTGATTACGCAACAATGCAACACAAAGTCGGAAGTCTGAAATTTATTTATTTTTTATTTTATTTGTAATTTTTACTAGTAATGTCTGTCAGTATTTCTCCATTTTGTGACTTTTAATTAAAAAAAAAAAAAAAACAACCAAATTTTTTTTTTTTCCCTGAGGGGTGTACAAACTTTTGCACTTGTTCAATGCAGTAATTTTGTTGATACTTTCATGCCATATAATAATTAAATATAATAAAACCAAATAATAATGAAATAAAAGACCTACACTGAGCAGTAGGTTTAGATTATTATTATTTTTATAGTTTTGTACAGAAATATTAAATTCACATCAGTTCAGAATAACAGTTCAGAGTTCAGTATGTACAGAAGCCACACGGATTTCTTCCTTTTCCCCTCATTGGTCTGCAGGCGACGCACAGCTGGATGACATCGGTGTGAATTTTGTGCGGAATTCGATCAGCGCTGTTGAGGCGAGAGGTAACGCTGGAAACTCGCCTCTAATGTGTGTTTACTTCACTTTCATAACGTTTCTCCAAATCCATAATGATACCGAACCGACCGCAGCGCTGACTCAGCACTCGCCTCCGTCACTGCAGCTTCACACTCGTAATGAAAGACTCGAGAGACACAGTGAGAGACACAGTGAGAGACACAGTGAGAGACACAGAGATTACACAGTGAGAGACACAGCGAGAGACACAGTGAGAGACACAGTGAGAGACACAGAGATTACACAGTGAGAGACACAGCGAGAGACACAGTGAGAGAAACAGAGATTACACAGTGAGAGACACAGCGAGAGACACAGTGAGAGAAACAGAGATTACACAGTGAGAGACACAGTGAGAGACACAGCGAGAGACACAGTGAGATACACAGTGAGAGAAACAGAGCTACACAGTGAGAGACACAGTGAGAGACACAGTGAGAGAAACAGAGATTACACAGTGAGAGAGACACTGAGATATACAGTGAGATATACAGTGAGATATACAGGGAGAGACACGGTGAGATACACAGTGAGATACACAGTGAGAGAAACAGAGCTACACAGTGAGAGACACTCCAGTCTCATGACTGCACACAGAGAATGATTACAGCAATGAGCTCATTTTACTGCTCAGACAAGGTTCTTTCTTTCTTTCTTTCTTTCTTTCTTTCTTTCTTTCTTTCTTTCTTCATGTTTTTCTTCGTCTTTTATTATAAAGCATAATATAATTGTTAATTGTTGTAATTATGATCATTGTATTATTGTTGGGATCTGCACTTGTGTGATTAAACACTAGAGGGCAGCCTAAGCTCAGTTTTCTCCTTTGGTCTCTTTGCACTTGTCGTGCTTGGATCAGACATGGCTGCAAAATGGACAGCTTTTAATCTGGTGTGTGTGTGTGTGTGTGTGTGTGTGTGTGTGTGTGTGTGTGTGTGTGTGTGTGCGCGTGTGTGTGTGTTTGTGTGTGTTTGCACAGGGATCAATGACCAAGGCTTGTACAGAGTGGTTGGGGTCAGCTCCAAGGTCCAGAAGCTCCTCAGCCTGATGATCGGTAAGTTACACTGTAACACGGTATGTGTTTTTATTCTTCTTACAGCATTTACAACCCAGGGGTCAGAAGAACACGATACAGAAACACTGAAACATTACCAGTGCATTGAAGTATGTGGTGCACTTATTAAAACACATCCCATAATGCAACCTGATGAAAAGATGGAGAGCAACAGTTAATAAATTGAGTAGTGATGTCAAGAGAGAGGTTTCTTTCTTTCTTTCTTTTTTCTTACACAGTGTAACTGGGGGACTGTTTGCTGTTATTATTCTCTCCACTCTTCTGGAAAGATGTTCCACTAGATTTTATTATGTGCTTGTGGAGATTTGTGGAGATTCATTCAGCCACAAGTGTGTTAGTAAAGTCAGGTAGTGATGTAGGTGAGGTGTGGAGGTCTGGGGTGCCGTCAGCATTCACATTCATCCCAAATGTGTGCAGTAGTGTTGAGGGTCTGAGGTCTAAAGCAGGAGATCTTCCACTCCAAACTATGTAAAGCAGATCTTCATGGAGATGGCTTTGTGCACAGGGGCATGGTCATGCTGGAACAGGTTTGGGTCTCCTAGTTCCAGTGAAAGGCTAACACATCCAGAGACCCCTGATACAACTGTGTGCCTCCAAGTCCCAATATGTTTGTCCATATAGTACAGTTTATTTCTTATAATTCAAGCGTATGTGTCCATTTCTTCTTCTTCTTCTTCTTCTTCTTCTTATTTTCATGCCTACCACATATACATCAGACATTTATACTACAAACATTTTTGGGCTTCTACAACACTAATAAACAGCGTTCAGGTGATCAAACCTGTTCTGAATGCTTACTATGCATTTACCCCCTAATTCTTTGTCTATTAACCAATTTATCCATTTAAAGCTACATCTAATGTTTAACATCCATAACACAACTTCCAGTTCACGGTTACATTATAGCACCGATAAACCGAAGATAGAGAGAAATCAAGGTGTAGAATATAAGCTGGTGAGGGGGATACGTGTTTATTGGTGCTAGAACGTATATATAGATATATAGAAAATAAAAATCTTTTGATCAAAATCACCGTGTTAATGCTGCGTTTAGAACACTTTTGTTTTCTCATCTGGCCGGATCAGGACGGTAACATGCACTGATTCGCATCGGCAAAAAATTGGTGATGCATCGATTTAAAGATCGTGTCCTGAGAGTCACATAGAATACAGATTGACATGGCAGAGGTAGAGCTGTAACTTAATGCACACAGAACAGCACTTTACTAGATTTATGATTTGCTGTCTTTCTGAGCCAAAGAAATAAAAGCAAACTATCTGCATGATATCGAATTGCAGAACATCATATTTCTCGCATTGCGTCATATCGCGCTGAATTGTTGAATCAAATCAAAACCGGATCGCACTGCATCATAACGATTCAAATCGCATTGAATGTATTGCATCGTTGAATTGAAATTTACACAGAGTTACCCAGAGTCACATTTCTACTATATATTATATTATATATTATATGCTCTCAGAAAATTAACAAAAGCGTTCTAACCAATCAGATTTGAGATCTGGTGCAGCATTAGAGCGAACACTCGTGTGCGTTTCACCCCGGACTCCTGCTTAAGAACTTGGACTTGGAGAAAGTTTCGGGCCCGAAGCCAAAAAATTTCAAGTCTCATTGGCATTCAGACGACTCTCCTGTCTGGGCCGTGTCTTTCTTTTCTCCTTCTTTGTCTTTATTCGTCTGTCCCACTGTCCTGTCCTTGTCGGTGACACTTGGCTCTGTTGCTGCAGGCTAGCAATCAGATTTCCACCTGCTCTCTGCTGCTTTTCCTTCTTTTTTTTTCCCCCCTGTACTTATTCTCCTCTATCCTGCAGTCCTTTTCTCTTTTTAGCTCAGAGCCATCCCTCTTGCTCAGCCTGCGTTTGTAGTCTGCATTTTACTTTCATGCTGTTTCTCCTACACCCCTTCACCCTTACTCTTTACCATGCTCTCTCTCTCTCTCTCTCTCTCTCTCTCTCTCTCTCTCTCTCTCTCTCTATCCCACTTTCTGTCCCTCATTCCCTTTCTTGCTTGCCTTTTCGCTCGCTCCTGCAGACATTGCCCCAGTCAGTTGCCCTGTGCTTGGAATCCTAATCGGCCTCTTGAATCGGCACGTTCCCCGAGTACCTGCAGCGACCTGAACCCACCTGAACCCGTCCACCCTTGAGTCAGACCGTCGTTATCACCGCCCTAACCGTAGCAGCGGCCATTTTACTTTTTAAACACGATACAATACATTCTCGACCATCTACCAAAAAACCCTAACCCTAGACTTCTAAAGACGCGCATTTCAGATCATCTCCTAAAAGTAGTGACCATGGTTCTCCACCTGTAAATTACATTCCCAGCATTTTCAGATGCCCCATGAGTGACCTATATTTATCACATTCATACAAGTGAGCAGATATGGGGTTAAGGTCAGGGGCCCTGGAGTGGCGGCTTGGCGTGGCTGGGATTTAAACTCACGACCTTCAGAACGAAAGTCCAGAGCCTTAACCATGAATCTACCACCTTCACTCTCTTGTTCTTCTGCAGATTCTACCGTTCTACAGCAATGTGTTTCCCTGACAGATATAATATTCTAGTTGATCGTTTGATTGTCACCTCGAATAGCCATGATTAGCCGTGATTGGATCCAAAACAGGAAGTCAAAATGACCTCTTCTAGATCTTAATTTTATTGACTGGGCATTTTCGTCTTGCGCTTCAATATTATGGAATGCTCCTCCCACTGGGATTTAGACAGGCTGCATCTCTTAGTGTTTTTAAAGCTGCTCTTAAAACGTATTATTGGGATAGCTTTCAGGTGATGAATAAAGGCGCTATATAAAATTTAATTATTTTTATCATATGGAGCGCAGTTTAGTAGTTTAACAGGAGGCGGAGCTGGAGGTAGCAGAGCTGAAGATGTTGAGGTTTTCGTTAGGAGTGATGAGGATGGACAGGATTAGAAATGAGTTTATTAGAGGGACAGAACATTTAGGATGTTTTGGAGACAAGGTTAGGAAGGTGCTGAGTGCTGGAATGCTGAGGATGGAGCCACCAGTAAGGAGGAAAAGAGGAAGACCAAGGAGAAGGTTTATGGATGTAGTGAAGGAAGACATGTAGGTAGTTGGTGTGAAAGAGGCAGATGAAGAGAGCAGAGTAGTATGAAGACGGATGATCCGCTGTGGCGCCCCCTAATGGGAGCAGCCGGAAGATGATGAAGATTTAATCCTTGAACAAAGTAAATACCTGCCTTTGTATATAAAAAACAGAACCACACTTCTGCACAGTCTAAGCAAGGTGTTAAACCTCCTCCAGAAAGCTCCTGGTAATAAAGCCCTGACCTCGAACAAATTCCTCGCTCAAACTCAAACCATACCTTTTAAAAAAAAAATGAAATAGGTGTGCCGAGATTGTAGCATCAAACTCAAAAAGTCTTGAGGCTGTAATTGGTGCCAAAGGAGCTTCAACAAAGTATTGATCAAAGACTGTGAATACTGATGAACACGTGATTTTTAATACATTTGCAAAGATTTCAAACGCACTTCTTTCATCTTGTCATTATGGGGTTTTGTTTGTAGAATTTTGAGGAATCCATTTTGGAATAAAGCTGTAACATAACGTGGAAAAAGTGAAGCGCTGTAGATACTTTCCAGATGCACTGTATGAACAAGCGTTTGTAGACACCTGACCAAAGATTGCTCTGTACTTTTTGAACATCCAATCTCAAATTTCCATTACCCAATTATAATAACCTCCACTTTTCTGGGAAGATGTTTGGAGTGTGCTTGTGGAGACCTGTGTGAGACATTCAGCCACAAGGGTGTCACAAGTCAGTACTGATGTAGGTGAGATGAGGAGGCCTGGGGTGCAGTGAGTGTTCATTCATCCCTAAGATAGGTATTCCATAGGGTGGGAGCTCTATAGCAGGAGATCTTTCACTCCAACCCATGTAAAGGTTCCTTGGGTCTCCTAGTTTAAGTGAAGGTAAAATTTAAAGCTACAGCATCCAAAGACCTTGTAAACAATTGTGTGCCTCTGAGTTTTCCATTTTGTGGAAGAACTACATATGGATGGAAGGCTTCTGATCCCCGGTGACACGATTGCCGCGGTAGTTCGGTTGATTCTTGGCGTGATATTTCCAGAACGTTCCAGTTCTTTTCGAGAAACCTCAAGGATTCTTTACCTAAAGAAAAAAAGAAAAAAAGTTTGCCAAACTTGAGCCTGATTTTAAAGAGCATTGTAAGCAGCGAACACTCCTGACATTTCATTTGCATTTCATTTGTTGCGCCGTGAAACAAAAGGCACCTGTAAAAGACATGACATGTCTGTTTCACCCGCCAGAAAGTGCATTTTCACACGTTTGCACCTGAAGTGTTTTCTCTTCCTGCATGGTTTTACTGAAGCCGGAATAGTCTGATCCTCCGGATGTTTCACTTTTGTAATAAAGGAACGTGTCTGGAGTTAATATTACAATGTTCTACATGGTTATCGTGTTTTAGGAGAATAAGACGCTACTTTATTTATTTATTTATTTATTTATTTTTACAGTAAATGTAATTTTGATGAACGTGAACAGGGAGGTGTTCTTGGGAATGTATTTTCCCGATCGATTGTAGTAAACAAATAAGTGGTCATTTTAGATCTTTGAGATCTGTTCTCCGATGCATGAAAAGAGTGCAGCTGCGCGATTTCCTCCCGATTATACCGTCGTTTTCTTCATCTCTGTCGTTTTTGGTTTTGTCGCTCGCTCCTTATTACACAGCCTGAATTTTTTTTTCTTTCTTCCTCACATTTACACTTACACCTACCTTATTCTCCCTCTGCGTCTCTCTTTCACTCATCACAAGTTTATATATATTTATATATATATATTGCAATTGCAAGGAGTTGAGGTGCTGAAGGTGTATGAGTTGAAATCCCTGGGGACGACGGTGCAAAGTAATGAAGAGTGTGTTAGAGAAGTGAAGAATAGAGTGCAGGCAGGGTGGAGAAGAGTGATAGCAGGAGTGATTTGTGAGAGTGAAAGGGAAAGTTTATAGGACTGTGGTGAGACCTGAGATGTTGTATGGATTAGAGACAGTGGCATTGAGTAACAGACAGGAGGTGGAGCTGAAGGTAGCAGAGCTGAAGATGGGGACAAGAGGGTTTATTAGAGCAGGTAGGACATTTTGGGGACGAGGTAAGAGAAGGACATGAGGTATATAAGTGAAAGAATGCTGAGAATGAAGCAAGCAGGCAGGAGAAAAGGAGGAGGTTTATGGATGTGGTAAGGAAAGGTGGTTGGTTTGAAAGAGGGTAGATGGAGAGAACAGGGTGGTATGGGAATGGATGATCCGCTGTGGTAGAGCAGCCAGAAGAGCATCCCTTATGAGAGCAGCCAGAAGAATAAGAGGAAAACATCTCTCAACATGTTTAAGATGCAACCAAAAGTTTATGCACCCCTGATCATAAAATTGTCTGCTTTTTTTATAATAATAATTTATATTTTTGGGTTGATGTTCCACTTAATTTTGTGGAGATTTGTACTCATCCACCCACAAGTTCATGTAAATCATCTCCAGCTGGCTTTGTGCACAGGGGCATCGTCATGCCGGAACTGTTTCGGTCTCGTAGTTCAAGTGAGGGGAAAATCTCATTCTACCGCACCTGATGTATTTTATACAACTGTACGCTCTCAACTTTGCAGTAACAGTTTGGGAAGAAAACACATATTGCTAAAATAAGGTAATAAAATATAATCATAAGGTAATAAAAATAAGGTGTCACAATACTTTTCTCTATATGGTGTAGGACTGAATCTGATCGTCAGACCTCAGTCTAGACCTGACATGGTTTTCTGTCTGTCTCTCTTACTGTCTGTTTTCCCCAGTGTTTAGTGCTGCACAATATAAAATGTATTAATTACAATACTGATCATGACATAAGTGTATTTGTTGGTTTGTTTGCCTATTTATTTACTTACTTGTTTACTTATTTGCTCTTTCTCCTTGTTTTTCATGTCATCGGTACCTCACAATACTTAATTTATTGTGATTTTTTTTGGTAATTTTGATATTTTTTTTCTTTATTCAAGCTGTTTGTTTGTTAGTTTATTTACGTATAAATGTATTGGCAGCAGCACAATGCATCAGATCGTTCAGATCACGGACAAGAGCTTCGGGTAATGTTCACATCAAACATCAGAACAGAACACGCACACATCAGTCTCTAGAGTATATACGGAGTAGTGAGAAAAAAACTGAGTAAGAGTTCTGTGTGTAGAAACACCTTGTTAATCAGAGAAGGTTTCTTTCAGTCATTTACCAGTCTCTCTCTCTCTCTCTCTCTCTCTCTCTCTCTCTCTCTCTCTCTCTCCCCTTTCTGGACCTGCCTAAATCATTCAGTTCAATTCATTTTCATTTGTATAGCAACAGACATCTTCTCAAAGCATTAGATGTTTGAGTGTATAAGTTTGTTCCTTATAATTGTAAGTTTATCAGAAAGAAACCTTGAGAGAAACCAGACTCGAAAGGGAATCCTCAACACCGAATACCCATCATTTTTTAGGTGTACTGTTCAGTTCAGACGCTTAAATGCAAAACTGTTCAGGCAACCTGTGTTCCTGAGCCATCGAAATAGACTGGTAATATTAATTACAATCCAAATTAAAATCCATCCTCATGGTTCTTGAGTTGTTCAGTAACTTCATGAATCTTTCGGCTGTTCATTTGGAACAATCCCCAGCTGCACAGAGTGGCCTCCAACTGAAGAGAACTCCATCCAGAGGTGGGGCATTGGGACACCCTACTTACTGTATGGGTGGAGTTCTTTAAAATTTTAGACCATTCTGTGCTGTTGAAGATGCTTCCATATAAACAGTCTATAGATTCCTGTGGAGGGTTCAATTTAGAACCATGAAGATGGATTTGGACTGTAATTAATATAAACAGTGTACTTTAATGGCTCAGGATTACAATTTACCATGACCAGTTTTTGCATTCAGTGAACAGTTTATAATCTCAACAATGATGGAACTTTCTGATTTATCCAGTTTCATCCCCTTTGAGTCCCTTTTGAGTCTGTTTCATCCCATGGTTCTTCTCAAGGTTTTTTCCTCATACTATTTCAGGGAATGTTTTGCTAGCTTGGTCACCACCAGTTTGCAAAAAGTGAAAGTTTACAAAAGTGCTTTCGTTTAGTACATGGTACTACACATGGAGCACTGTGTTTCCCACGGACCATTATTACTCACGCACCACCTGCTAAACTCCGGAACGTTCTGGAATGCTGAATGAAAAATGGAGGGTCGAGGAGAAGCTTGAGGCTTTCCAAAGTTTGGGATCATTTCCAACTAAAACATTGTGTTTACTTTTTAAAAGTCATTTGAAAATGATTTTTATATAGACATTTTTTTTTTTTATTCATGTATTTGTTTTTGCATTTTGATGTAATATGACACAAAAATGCACTAAATTAATTTAGATTTCAGAGATATTCTTTTATGTAATTTCAGCAAAAATTAATTTTTCTTTAAAAAGGGAACAAATTACCTGTTCATTCAAAGACACCTTTTTCATTTTCTCTTGTATATTTAGTATTGCGTTTTAATGAAGAATGGGTACTTCTTATCCAATTAATCGATGGAATAATTGGTAAAATGCTTGATTACTAAAATAATCGAGAGCTGTAGCTCTACTGTAAAGCTACATTGGGACCATGTTCGTTATTAAAAGCATTATACAAATAAAATTGAATGGAATTAAATAGAAGGAAAATGGGCCGATGAATTCATGCTGCCAGGACGGAGCGGTAATTGTTATAATTATTCTTAACAGTCGTGTTACTCAGAACAGCTTCTCTGTATGGGCAAAACAATGAATTTTGGTGAATGGGCTACAAAATACAGAAGAAAACAATTTACGATTTTTCCCCTAATGTTTAAAGCTGCACAGTGTGTCATTTATTAAAGTCTTTTTTTAATCCATTCGATTAAAACCCTTGCACTACTGCTATTGATTTTTCACAACAAACAATAATATGCAAGTTCATTCATGTACTCACTTACTTATTGCACACCCAGTCAATGTTCCTGAAAAACAGCAAACAAAACATGCTAGAAAATGAAATTGTCAATACATGTTTATTTTTCTTCATGTAGTCTTATCACAGATTCTTTGTTATACCCATTCATGCTTCTCTTTGTTTAAATTTTTCTTCAGATGAGAACACTGAAGTGGACTTGACCACGTGTGAGGACTGGGACGTGAAGACCATCACTAGCGCGTTAAAACAGTACCTGAGGTAGGAAGCAGTCACACTTCATCATGCTACTGATACAGCTTAGTGGTTAAGGGATTGGACTTTGGATCCAAAGGGCTTGAGTTAAAATCCCAGCCACACCAAGCTGCCACTTCTGGGCTCCTGAGAAAGGCCTTTAGCCAAATAGCTGCTCAGTTGTATGAGATAAATGTAAATCACTCTGGATAAGGGCATCTGCCAATTCCATAAATGTAATGACTCATTTACATCATAACGACACATTTAATATGTAATGACTGTTTGGTTTCGTAATGACATTTGTTTTAATCTGTCAGTCAAAACAAATGGCGCTGATCCTATTCGGTGACTGGAAAATCCTTTGCTGCTTTGCATGAAATTTCAATAGCAAGACTACTCTGACTTCCATTTTTACTTATCATATTTTTATATCATAGGCATATTCATGTTATTTTATAGAATTTGACTAAAATGTGAGGCAAATATTTTGAAAATGTGGGTATATACATCGATCAGGCATAAGATTGTGACCACCTGCCTAATACTATTTTGAGCACCCAGTCGTGTCCCGTCGATCATCAACAGCATGAACTTCTTCAGCAGTTTGAGCTACAGGAGCTCGTCTGCCAGCTTTCGCTCCTCGTGTGCATCAATGAGCCTCGGCCGCCCACTACCCTGTCGCCGGTTCACCACTGTTCCTTCCTTGGAGGTCATTTGATAGATCCTGACCACTGCAGACCAGGAACATCCCACAAGATCTGCAGTTTTGGAGACGCTCTGACCCAGTCGGCTAGACGTCATAATTTGTCAAACTCGCTCAAATCCTTACGCTCGCCCATTTTTCCTGCTTCTAACATCAACTTTGAGGAAAAGAATTTCACTTGCTGCCTAATAAATAAATCCACCCACTAACAGGTGCCATTCTGAAGAGATAATCAGTGTTATTCACTTCACCACTCATAAAGTGATAATGTAATAATGTTATGCCTGATTGGTGCGTTTCTTATTGTTATATAAAATTTGACTAGTGAGGCAAAAGTTTAGGAATTTATGTACAAATCTATTTTGGATGACTCAGCAAAAGTTTTTGATCATTGCTAGAAAGTAGAATTGTTTTGGGATTATGATCAGGTCAGGACTAGCTTGTTTTGCTTAATCGCTTATTTATATTTAAAGTTTAAAATGATAAATGGATTAGATGCATTAGATTTATGTTTAAATGTTTTTCAAGTGAAGCTTAATGGTTTTGGAGCAGAGAAGGTTGGAGACATTCCGGGTGAAAGGAATACTAAACCAACATGGCAACCATTCCATAATTCAGCACCATGCAGTTCCGTCCAGACTGCGGCTCATTGGAAATGGCTTCACTATACAAAAAGACAATGAGCCGTAGCGTTCGTCCACTCTGTAAGTGTTATTAAGTGAGCAAACAGTCGGCTGCACCTAAATCCTACTGAACTGCTCTGGGATGAACTGGATCACAAGGTCAGAAAGAAATCTCCAACTAGTGAAGAACATCTTTGACAAGTTTTCCAAAGTATTTTAGCGGAATGTTTGGAGAAACGAACTGTCCGCATGCCGGGAGTGTGTAAAGCTGTTCTTCATGCTAAGGGAGAATTTTTCCCTGAAAATGAAGTCTAACATATGTACATTTATATATTAGTTTGGTGAAGTTAAATCCTCGTACCATTACATTACCCTTTTTATTAAAAAATAAACAAAACAAACATGCATTTTTCTTAAAAAAAAAAAAATGATAGTAGTTCAGGTATTTCCAAACAACTTATTGACAGGAAATGAATGCAGGGATTTCAATACCCATGTTTTTGTTAGTGTTTAGTCTGTTGGGCACGTCCTGGACAAATCTGGAATAAAATCACACGGTCAGATTCATCTTTCAGTAACCACTGGAGAGAGAGAGCAAGGTTACAGAAGACAAACAGAGCCCTGTTGCCATTGGCTACATTTGTTTGTGACTTCACACAGGAAGTGCTTGATATTGAGGTCATAATGCCATGGGATACAAAACTCTTCCCAGTCGACCATTGCTTGAGGAATGTTTGCAGCTGTTTAATCCTAGTTTTCATTATACTTTCTTCTGTTTTTGCTTGGAACACGGTACAATGCATTACGGTTCTTCGACTTTATAATCGGTGTGTAACGATACATCGTGACACATTGCATTGTGATCCAACAGCTTTTTGATGTGCAGCATATGCATGTGCGATTTATATTGTGCAAATCCGCATTCTACAGTATTAAATATGAAGTCATGTAATGCACTCGTAATGTTCAGACACCAGAGTTTCCAGTCGCACGTTGCGTGATGGTCACATGATCTATATTTCATGGAGAACCTGTGAGATTTGTACTTGTGAAGGCATTTAGCTTCAAATTGCAATGACCAGCATGCATTATATCGCATCATACGGTCACAGCGCCATGTTGTAACAGTTTGAAAAGAACCTTTTCAAAAGCTTTAAAAAAAACCAAAAAACGCCATTTTAGCCGTCTTTGGAGCTCTATTTTTTTGCTATGGAGCTCCTTATCTGCTTCTGGTGTACATTATCAACATTTCTGCCCAAAGAAACTGGATTTTTTTAATTAGTTTTTTAAATACACCATTCTGAATATACTCTAACTCTTGCTGTGTGTAAAAAAAAAAAAAAAATTCCCAGGAGAGCAGTAATACACAGTCCAGCTTTCTGGAACCAGCACTATAACACAATACTATGCGAACACATCAAATCTGAAAAAGACACATTCTAGGTCCTAATTATTCTGAATTCTTTATAGCAGTGAAGATGAAAAACATCCTCATAATCAGTAGCAGACTTTAAATTGATTTTTTGTATTTCTTTACATCTTTGAACTTGTATCTGCTTATGTATACATGTGCACTATATAGACAAAATGTATTGGGACACCTGACTTTTCCAGAATCCTTGGGGTTTCTCGACAGAAGTGGAAAAAGTTCTGGAAAAATCGTGCGTGAATCAATAGAACTACCTCAGCAAATGCGTCACTAGTGATCAGGCGTGTTCAATGCGTGCCGATAATTAAATCCTTGAATCCAGGGCATACAATAAATTATTAGAATTGTTAATGTTTAAACACCCTTAATGTGAATTTAAGTCAAAATAAGGTCATGAATGATTTTTGAGACCATATTTAAAACTCTAAATACACCACATTTACAAAAGTATTGGGACACCTGACCTTTCTAGCCATAGGTGGTTCTTCCCCAAACTGTTACCACAAAGTTGGAGGCAGAATGAAATTTTCCCTTCACTTGAACTAGGAGACCTGAACCTGTTTCAGCATGACAATACCCCTGTGCCCAAAGCCAGCTCCATGAAGATCTGCCTTACATGGGTTGGAGTGGAAGATCTCCTGCTATAGTGTGCTGATATCAACCCTATTGAACACCTTTGGGATAAATTTCCATTTCGCTGAATGCACACCAGGCCTCCACACATCACCTACATCAATTCCTGATTTTATTAATGCCCTTGTGACTAAATGAACACACATCTCCACAAAATCTAGTGGAACATTTTACCAGAAGACTGAAGGATATTATAACAGCAAATAGGGACTAAATGGGATGAGATGGGGGAAAAAAATGTCCAAAAACTGTGTTAAAACCCTCATCTCATGTCTTTATCTTGCTCTCACTTTCCAGGAGGCTTCCTGAGCCGTTAATGACTTATGCCCTCTATAAGGAGTTCATCGTCCCTGCAAGTAAGTGTCTTTACTTAATCATTGATCTGTGGTTGTGAGGTAAAAGTGAAAATCTCTCCGAAAGTTTGTGTCTTTCAGGACATAAAAACAATTCTTAGAAGTTTATAGAATCTTTTTACTTTATAAAGAAAACTACAGAGGTTGAGGTTATTGATGTAGCTGTGTGTATCATTTAAGCATCGTATTATGCTCCAGGATTCAGAAACCAGTGTATATACAATAATATAGATTAAAAAGTACGTCTTTTTCTAGCTGTTATTGGTTTCAGATGATTTCTAAGAATCGCAATAAAACCAGACTCGTAGGATTTATTTTTATGGGTCTGCATGTATTTGTGTGTTTTCAAATTTTAAGTCTTGTGCAGTCCATATTTTCAAATTTATCGTTATTTTTATAAAAAAAACAACAAAAAAAGATTTTTTTTTCCCTCTTAATTTTATACTGAATTGATTTTACTATCCAGCATATTGGTAGTCAATTTAATGTGTTATGACATAAAGCTGTTTTCATTCCACAAACTTTAACCACAAATTTCGAGAGACACAATTGTATATAATTGTCGTCTTTGGATGCAGGAGCACGAAATGTTCCCTTCACTTGAACTAGGAACTGCTTGAACCCAAACCTGTTCACAATGCTCATGTGCACACAGCCAGCTCTATTAATATATACACTATATTTCCCAAAGTATTGGGTCACCTGGTCATGAGTACGGTATGTGATTTTTGAGTATTGCATTCCACATTTAGTCCCAATTTGCTCTTATAATTCCCTCCACTCTTCTGGGAAGATGTTCCACCAGATTTTGAAGTGTGTTTATGGAGATTTGTGTTCATCAGCCACAAGGGTGTTATGAAAGGCAGGTACTGATGTAGGTGAGGAGACCTGGGGTGCAGTCAGCGTTCACATTCATAACAAAGGTGTTCAGTAGGGATGAGATCAGAGCTCTATAGCAGCACGATCTTCCTCTCCAAAGCATGTAAACCAGATCTTCAAGGAGCTCACTTTGTGCACAGGGGCATCGCCATGCCGGAACAGGTTTGGGTTTTCGAGTTCAAGTGAATGCAAAATCTTGTTATAGCGCATCTAAAGTACATTTAAGTGCCTCCACATTTTTGGTAAGAGTTTGGAAAAGAAACACATGTAGCAGGAAAGGTCAGGTGAGCACATACTTTTGGAAATATGTTTTGGAAAATCTTCAGGATGAATTGGACCCACATTAGTACCTGACTTTAACACCCATCATTGAGAATTTCACTTCTGATCTGAGAAACGCTCCAAAGCAAACTGTAATAGCGAATTGTATGATCTTGATCGTTGAGGTTGTGTGTGACTGGATCAAGTTGGGAAAAAAGGGCATTAAATTAAATTAATATTTTTAGATCATATTTTGGAATTCGATCTCTTTTTCCACTCACTCTTGCCTTTTTATTTATTTTTTATTTTTTTTAAACAGAGTGCGCAAGTCCGGAGTCGCGAGTTCAGGCCATTCACTGTTTGGTGCACAGACTTCCTGAGAAGAACCGTGAGGTGTTGAGCTTGGTCACCAAACATCTGGCGAAGTGAGTTTCTCTTTCTCCCTCTGCAACACACACTTTGTGTGTGTTTGTGTGTTTTCCTGACGCTTGTTCTTTTTTTTTCCTCTCATCACGCCGAGGAAAAAGGCCATCCCTCGTCACCATGCAGTCATTAACCCTAAAGCCTTTCCTTTCATTCTTAATCTTCATTACTTTCTGTTTTTTCTACACACACACACACACACACACACACACACACACACACACACACTATTTATAGCACAGGGACCTCTGGCTTCCAGTAGCCTTACCTCAGTCACCAAGGCAACGGCACACACATGCAAGAAGCTCAGAGGACAGCACATTACAACTACACATCACCTACACACACCCACACACACATATCACAGATGTATATATTTGGAAAATCAAATCATGGAAATAACAAATGATGTGGAGCTAGGCTTTATTGGCAGGATTACCCCACCCCACCCCACCCACAGGCTCGGGGTTTGGAAAACTAGTCCGGCTGTTTTGTAAACGCTTCCGACTGATTGATCGAACAAGACGTTTGCAAATGTTAGCAAGCTGCTGAAGCCGTTTCCCACCTATTTTCATCGTCCTACATTTTAATATAGTGTAAATAGCAGGAAATTGAAGATAAGTACATAATCCCCGTAGCTCCTGGGATCCAGGCAGCAAAAAAAAAAAGAAAGGATTCGGTGCCAGCGGGTGCGAATGGAAATTAAATTTGGTTGATCCGCACTCCTAAATTCTTCCCCCTTAGTCACTCTGAAGCGCTGGCTCTAAAACAAGCCGGTTAGAAAGCGAGGGAGGAAGGGAAGGAGGGAGCCAACATTTCAGGCGGTTCTATCTGAAATTGGATTCGAACGACGATTAATTGGCAAAGTCTTCAATTTTTTTTTTTAACCATCAGAGCTAAAATATTAAAGCACATTCAGAGAAGGGCATCAGACGTCTGAGCATCGAGGCTTTATAAATAGCACGGCTTTATAGCGCGTCACCCGTTTAACACATCGTACTCATTTAACACGCCGCCTTTACCGCGAAGTGCGCGCGAAACGTTCCGAAAGACGGTGGAAACCGTAAAATCCATAGTAGGTTGAGGCTAAATATACACCAGAGATGCTTCAGAATTCGACGCCTAATCTGCACTTAGAGCCGTTAAATAGCCCGAGAGCCGCGAAGTGTTGGAATGTTAATACATTTCCGTCCGTTCGCTCGTTTTATTTATTGATTTATTTGTTTGTCCAATCAGTTTTGCAGCGTTTAAATAGTAATGACTTCCACGGACCTGCTCAGTTTGATTTTATTTGCTTGGAACGTTTTACATTGTCTCGAAGCAACAGTTCTGAGATAAAGCGTTTATAAAGTTATATAAAAGAGTGTATACATTTAGTGCCTGTAAGTGTGTTCTTTATAATTTATAATTAAGTTTATCTATAAAGAGTGAGCCAGTGGCAAGGTGAGGGAGGCGAGATTGAGATGGTTTGGACATGTGCAGAGGAGGGACATGGGGTATATCAGTAGGAGAATGCTGAGGATGGAGCCACCAGGAAGGAGGAAAGAAGGAAGAGGTTTATAGATGTGGTGAGGGAAGACATGCAGGTAGTTGGTTTGAAAAAGGCAGATGTAGAGGACAGGGGGGGTATGGAGACGGATAATCCGCTGTGGCGACCCCTAATGGGAGCATCCGACAGAAGAAGAAGAGCGAGTCTGTGGCGTGAAAAAACTCTCTGAGATGGTATGAAGAGGAAACCTTGAGAGGAACCAGACTCAAAACATCATCAGACTCGACTCATCCACATCTAAATTGCACTGAATGTCCATTCATAACAGTTTTGAAGTAAATTCAAACGGATTAAATTTGGATAATTTGTTGTTTCATGTGGCACCTTGGTCCTGGTAGAACATCATTTTGTTTCGCTGTGCTGTTTATGGTTGGAATGACAATAAAAGTCGACTTGACTTGACAATGGCACCTTGTACAGTTTAGCACAGTATGAAATCTTTGTGGTCAAAGCAAAGGTTCAGCCATGATCCAGAGAAAAGAGCTTACTAGCCTTGCTGAAGAGCCCAATTCTTGAACCTCTGACTTTCTGATTAGTAGCCCAGAGCCTTTAATGTAGTCTAAAGAAATCTCGGACCACAGGGTCACGACCCATCACCCAGAGCCGTGGAAGAGTTGCTACGGGGTCGCAAGAACATTCTGAGGAGAATATCTATAGATGTATATATTAATAATTTTATTTCTTGTGTGTTTTGCTCTTTAAGGGTACTTCATTTCCACACTTGCAACAGGTTCAGTGAATCATTTTTTTGCGAGTGTATCTGGAATACAGTTTTGTCTCTACGGGAAGTTCATATGCTCCAAACTTCGTGTGTGTAATACTGTCTGTAGATCCTTTTTTTAACGAGTCAATGAAGATGTAGAGACTGTTTTAGCTTCTTAAAACTAAGAACCCAAACAAAAAGATTTAAATAAAACAATAAAATTCAATTCATGTTTATTTGAAGTGCGCTTTTAACCATGAACATTGTCTCAAAGCAGCTTCACACAGATAATGTGGTATGAAAGAATGAAGATGTTCTTTATAAGTGTAAGTTTGTCCCTGATGAGCGAGCCGGTGGTGACTGCGGCAAGGAAAAACTCCCCGAAATGGCATAGGGAAGGAACCTTGAGAGGAACCAGACTCAAGAGGGAACCCATCCTCATCTGAGTTTCCTCATTTTAAAACCTGGAAAAGAAGACGCAGCTCTACCTCTGCCATGTTAATCTTTATTCTTTGTGACTCTGAAGTGTTACGTCATATTCACGTGGCAACAGTGGGGCTGAGAGAACGCACTCGAGAAACAGTTTAGTGAGGAGAAATCGATCCACATATTTATTATTTGTCAAATTCTTTGGACACTTTCTAAGTGATTAATGTATAGCGCATCTACTACAAATGATATATAAATAAATCGTTTTTTACTGATGCAAATATGTTCAAAACGATGCATTGCGACACAAATGCCAACTTTGATCTGATGTACACTTTTTAAAATCGATGCATTGCATTGTTTTCTTCTATGCCAATATCAAATATATTTCTTCTTCTTCTTTTGGCTGCTCCCATTAGGGGGCGCCACAGCGGATCACCCGTCTCCATACCACCCTGTCCTCTACATCTGCCTCTTTCACACCAACTACCTGCATGTCTTCCCTCATCACATCCATAAACCTCCTCCTTGGTCTTCCTCTTTTTCTCCTTCCTGGTGGCTCCATCTTCAGCATTCTCCTACTGATATACCCCATGTCCCTCCTCTACACATGTCCAAACCATCTCAATCTCACCTCCCTCACCTTGTCACCAAAACATCCTACATGCGCTGTCCCTCTAATAAACTCATTTCTAATTGATATATATAAATAAATAAAATCATTGTGTTTTTCAGTTTACCTTTGTGTAGATGGTTTTATGTGTAACGCTGCAACGTACCTCTGTCACAGAAGACATTCTGTTTTGAATAAAATATCAAAAAGAATTAACTGGTTTTACCATTTGAAGGACATTTGAGGAACCTGTAGTGACCAGGACTACACACAAACTGCAGAATTAGTAAAATAACAGTAAATTACAGTTTGCAATCACAACTTCAACAGTCTGTTCCGATCTTAGAGTGACCAATTTGAAGCTAATTTGAGATTGTGTTTAATTAAAATTAAGACAATAGGCTTTTTGTGTGTTGAAATGTTGCCAAATGGGACCGAGTGCACGTTTAAAATGGGTTCAGAAACAGGAAGCTATTGAGCAATTTAATAGAATTTTAATCAAATCTAATACAAGTACAATAATCTTTGCAGTAATGACGACATATTAATGTCTCTTTCTTTTTCTTTGTCTCTCTCAGTGTGGCAGCCCACAATAAGCAGAACTTGATGACCGTAGCGAACCTGGGTGTGGTGTTCGGCCCCACCCTCATGCGACCTCAGGAGGAGACCGTGGCAGCCATCATGGACCTCAAGTTCCAGAACATTGTGGTGGAGATTCTCATCGAACAGCACGAAAAGGTGCCACTTCCCCTCTGCGTTACAGCAGGAGTCAGTGTGATGATTGAATGAATAAAATTATTCTGAATCTCATTATCAGGCTGATCTCAGGTAAGCTGGTGTCAAAGTTTAGTTCTCGGTTTAAGCGATGATTACAAAGAAAAGCCACCGCACTCGAAAATGAGGAGGAAATAGCAGCTTTTTGGATGTGGCTGTGAAAGAAAAAAAAAGCCAACACGAAGGATGGTCCCATGTTGTTCAGGGGGATGCTCGGGTGACGAGTTCATGAACACTAAGTGGAGCTCTGTATATCCATGCCGTGTTGAAACACGGATACCGAAACGGACACGGATTTTGCTTCCTGTGATGTGCGTGAACCTGAATGATGGGGTTTGAGATACCGAGTTATGAGTATGTTTTATTTTAGGGTTTGGGACTGAACGATTTACACGTATCGTGATTTATTTTTTATTTTTTTACTGTAGTGAAGTAATCATGACCACTGGGAACAAAAGCACTGGTGACACATGTACTTACCTCAATCACACTCCATTTCATCCGCCAGTGTTTCTCGCAAAGCAGAAGGCGCGTAAACGTTTACTGCATTGTTTCTCAGTAGATTACTTACGCTTGCAGACATCACACACACACACACACACACACACACACACACACACACACGCACGCACGCATCATTGTGTTTGATTTTTCCTTTTTATTTTTTTTTGCGTTGTAAAGTCGGAGAACTCGATTCAGGAGAATCCATCCTAAAACACTGATACTTTTATGACCAGTGTTGCATCAAGAAGATTAATTCTCACATTAAAATATCGATCATAGGTTTATTTACCTTCTGGTCATTCGATATTCATAAAAAAAAAAGAAAAAAAAAAAGCGAATTTGTGAAATGAAAAGGAGACGATTTTTTTTTTTTTTTTTTTATGATGTTTCTAATATTTCGGAACCAAACTACAGAAATACAAGTAATTTTCCTGTTTCTCCCTAAAAGCACAGAAAAGAAACTCAAAGCGAATCTAAAGATAAAAAATGCTTGATTACCGCAGAAGCAGCAGATCAGCAGATCAGAAGTGGGTGGAGCTTAAACAGTCTATTGAGATAGTAGCGCTACCTAATATGCGTAATTTCCTTTTTATTAGGTTTTAGCTATTTTACATTGATTTTTACCATATCGATAGCTACAATATTGAACCAAAATTTTACTTTTCAATTTGTCCTGCTTTTTTTGTTTTGTTTGTTTTTTATGTTAATAATAGAATTTTAATTGGATAGAAATTATAGGTTTGTGCACGTTGCCTTCATTTGTTTTTTGTTTTGGAAAAGAAAAAGGAATAAATTAAATCAAAACCTTTTTTTTTTCCTCAAAATACAAAATACAGTAATCCCCCGTTTATCGCGGTGGTTACGTTCCAAAACCGCCATAAACGAATGCCAAAAACGATATTTTATGTATACGGTACTGTACTGTATTAACATTTTACTTCATTTTATAATTAATAATTATATTTTTATTAATAAATGTCATTATTTCAACATTATTTCAACAAAACTCTGCTATCCGCGAGAGACCGGGAAAATCAGAGAAACAAATTAGTTATGTGGCAAATGCAATTCCGCAATAAACCGGGGCATGAGATTCGAACCACGGTAAAGCGGTGGATTACTGTATTTCAAATACACTTCATTTATGGTTTCTGGCCATCTTTTTTTTTCGTGTGAGTCATGCAGTTTTGTGGTACTCTTTCACGGCTCTGATGTAAAATAACTGATCAACCATCAGCGCAAAATCCATCGGCGGCTTCATCCAACATTCTGGTGTTGCTTCGAGAAGTTCAAATGCATCACTAAGAGCTTTTCAAAAGCAACTAGACAGTGACAGGAAATGAGAGTCTATCACATGCCCTCTACTTACAGTGTTACGCTACGCATTAAATCTTAGGACACTCGTTGCAGAACATCTCTGCCCCACTTTTCCCTGCATTGCTTTGCCTCGCCTTGTTCAGCTTGATCTCTGAATGTGTTGCTCTGGTTTGTATCATATTATTTATCATTTGTGCAAATGGCTCTATGAGCCATAATCCAAAAGTATTGGAACACCAGACTTTTCCAGCCATTCATATGTCTCTGGATGCAGTAGCATAACACTTTCACTTGAACTAGGTGATCCAAACCTGTTCCAGCATGACAATGCCCCTGTGCACAAAGCCAGCTCGGCAGACATTCTTATCCAGAACGAATTAGGGAATTGCTCAAGGACCCCAGCAGCGGCAGCTTGGTGGTGTTGAACTCATGATCTGATCTGAAGTCCAACATCTTATATACTGAGCTACCAACACTGGTCTTGAGTTAAACAATCTTGTGGCTGAATCTCACACAACTCTCCACTGCCATGTCAGGAGTGATATCCAGTAGTCATAGAAAAGATGTTACCTCTTTTCAGAAGGACCTGTATCAAGCAAAGAAAACAACGTAGGAGATTGCTTAAACTATGATAATTGGTCTAAGAAATGTCCGACGCATTAGCATCAGCATTTCCACACACAATACCAAGGGAATTCAAGAGATTGGGTGTAAACAGCTGTGTAACCTGAGGAGAACCACATCAGTAAAGAAAATTGGGGGGAAAAGCCTTTAGTTTGGTGGGGAGAAAGATTGGACTCTGTAGCAACAGAAATAGTTCTTTATAAAGTAAAGGGTGCATCGGGGTATGAGGAGGAGAGGCGAATGAGATGATGCATCATCCCTAGTGTCTGTTGTACAAGGGGATTGTGGGGGTAGCGTTATGATCTGAGGTTGCTTCATGTGGTCAGGTCTTGTTCTAGCAACGCTATGTTTCCCAAAAATTAGGATAGCTGACTAGCTAAATATACTGAATAACCAGGTTTTTTTTTTCCTGATGGCATTTTTGCAAGATGACAATGCCAGGATTATTCGGGGTCAAATGGTGACTTGGCACATGAGACTATTTCCACACATAGATTGGGTACAACAGAGTCCAGACCTTGACCTTAGTGTGAATCTCCCATCATCGATACCAGACCTTGGTGAAAAATTTTACTCTGGATGGAAATTAATGGAAACACTTTCACCACTATGCAAATCCTGTTTATTAGTAAACCAGGTATCAATTAACTATTTGAATTTGATTGGCTATTTCATTTCATGACACAACATTTCTGTCCTCTCCCGTGTTTAATCCTGTCACAGGGAAAGTGTACAGGGGAAGTGCTACAGCGCTAAATTTCACACTTCTTCTCAGGTTGATTATTCATAACTTAAGCAATTTTTTTTTTTTTGTGGTTGTTCATCACTCATTACACAAGCAGCGGTGAAATGTCAAGCAAAGTAAACAGCACCTCGCCTGCAGATGATCACTCCGGAGTGTGCACTTCAGTTTTTTATGTATTTTTTCCTCTAGTCAAATTCGGAGCGAGCGCGGCGTCGAGGCGGCAACTGCACAGGCGAGTAGATATGCACCGCTCTCTCAGGCTACAGCTTGCCAGACTGCTGATGGCCCAAGATGCTCTGAGCAGACAGTGTTTTGCATTCATGTCCATCTGTAGGCAAGCAGAGACAGAAAGAGAGAGCGAATGAGAGAGAGCAGGAGAGAGAGAGAGAGAGAAAAAAGAGTGTGGCTGGGGAGTGAAGGAGCTTCGAGAGAAAGAGTGCCGAAAGAGAAGTTTCGAACTGACACCTAGTGCATGGGAGAGAAAGAAGCGAGGCTATAGAACGATAAGGAAGGAAGGAAGGAAAGGAGGAAGGCAGCCTGGGAAAAAGGTTCAGAGGATGTAGAGGGAGATGAGAACAGGGGCTCAGAGTGACAGGAGGGAGCGAGTAGGCATGCTGTCGTCTGAAGCCTCTCCTCACTGGTATCAGATTGCAGATCCCTTCTACCGCTGCTCTGATTTCTCGTCTCGTCTCGTTCCTACGGAAACTTCCAGACTTCACTGACTTTTGGCCTTTTTTTTTTTTATTCCATTTCTGAAGTTCTCCAACGTTTGGGCATCCCTTAGACTTGTAGGAACTGGTCTACACCCGGTTTGTTTAGATGTTTCACATTATTTTTCCGGCTTGATCTTTTTCTACGAGTTTTTACAAGGAAATGAATGAAAGGTGATTTATACTTCCCATGTCGCATGTACATTACAGCGCAGTGAAATTCTTTCTTCGCATAGGAAGCTGGTGTCAGCCATGATACAGCACCCCTGGAAAACAGAGGGTTAAGGGCCTCACTCAAGGGCCCCAAGAGTGCCAGATCGGCGATACCGGGGCTCAAACCCCTCACCTTCTGATCAGTAACCCAGAGCTACCACCTTCTCCACTTCCCTGAATGAAGTTTATATGAAAGTGTGGCACATTATATTGGGATAAATATGAAGCTTTCCTTGGCTAAAAATTGAATCTTTTAAAAAGCAATACTTCTAAAAACGTCAAAATTATTTGGTTATTAAATAACTGTTTTAAACTTTAACTTTTAAATTGAGTAGATTTAAATCCACTATTTAAATACAACATCAAAGTGACATCAAAGTGAGGCATTAGTCAAATTTATGGTCGAGTTTTTATTTAATTTTTTTTTTTTTTATTTAAACAACATATTATCCTAGTTACATTCGTTTCAGTTCCAGTTTGTAATATTACAACATGTAGAAAAGTTTAAGGGGGGGATGTGAATACTTATGCAAGCTGCTGTGAATATTCACACTAATCATATTTGGATGCACAAGGCGAAACCACTAGTACTTTAATGTATGTTATACCATACGAGAGAAGACACACACACACACACACACACACACACACACACACACACACCTATGCATCGATACACACTGTTCTGACTCATTGTTTGTTCACACTTCTCTTTTACCCTCACAACTCTAACCATTTTGCCTCTTTTTTATTTTTTTTTTTAAGATATTTGGAGATGCTCCGAGCGCTTGTCCATCCTCGACTCTCTCTCCGTTTACCGCTCCAACACGCCAGTCTAAGAAGCAGGCACGCCAGAGCCGCCCGCTGGCTGTGTACAACCCCCTGGACATCAACTCAGGTACGAGAGGCTGAACACTCATCCATGGGAAGCAGGAACGAGTGAGATTCACAAATAATTCATCATTGCTTGACAGTCAATTGTGTTGCTGTTTAACCCTGAGGCTTCGGGGGGATTCGTGAAGGCTTATGTGGTCCGCAGGTGGCGCTAAACACACACAAGAAGCTGTCATGAAATATTGGAAACTGCATGATTGGCAACCCCAACTCAAGAACAGAGAAGCTTGGTTTAGTTTTTTTAGTAACTGAGCTGTTAGTAATGTTGTAAGGTACGTTTTTAAGGTTAATTAATTTAATAAAAAAGTGAAATTAGTATGGTGAGTTAGTAGGATTCAAACTGTACCATGATAAATAAATACATTAAAGAGGTTATTCATGTGTGTAAGTTAGTAAAACAATAAATAAAGATGGTTCCACATTACAAGCCTAAAGATATATCAAGTTACTGAGCAACTGAAGAACTTTCAGGATGGATTTGGACTGTAATTAAGATCAGATTGTGGTGAGAGTAGTGAGCAGGTTTAGAAGAGCCTGGAGAGGTGGTGGTACACGCTGGAGAGAAGAGGAATGAAAGTCAGTAGGAGTAAGACAGAGTAAATGTGTGTGAATGAGATGGAGGGCAGTGAAGTGGCGCGGTTACAGGGAGAAGAGGTGGAAAAGGTGGAGGAGTTCAGGTACCTGGGGTCAACAGTGCAAAGTAATGGAGAGTGTGTTAGAGAATTGAAGAAAAGAGTGCAGGCAGGTTGGAGTGGGTGGAGAAGAGTGATAGCAGGAGTGATTTGGGATAGAAGAGTATCTGTGAGAGTGAAAGGGAAAGTTTATAGGACTGTGGTGAGACCTGAGATGTTGTATGGTTTAGAGACAGTGGCATTGAGTGAAAGACAGGAGGTGGAGCTGGAGGTAGCAGAGCTGAAGATGTTGAGGTTTTCGTTGGGAGTGATGACGATGACCAGGATTAGAAACGAGTTTATAAGAGAGACAGCACATGTAGGCGTTTTGGATACAAGGTGAGGGAGGTGAGATTGAAATGGTTTGGACATGTGCAGAGGAGGGACATGGGGTATATCAGTAGGAGAATGCTGAGGATGGAGCCACCAGGAAGGAGGAAAAGAGGAAGACCAAGGAGGAGGTTTATGGATGCGGGAGGGAAGACATGCAGGTAGTTGGTGTGAAAGAGGCAGATGTAGAGGACGGGGGTATGGAGACGGATGATCCGCTGTGGCGACCACATTCATAAAACTATAATGAACAGACATTCGCTGCCACCCAGATAAGGATGAGGTTCATTTGGTTTCTCTCATGGTTTTACTCCTAATGGCATCTCAGGGAGTTTTCCTTTACCATATTCGCCACTGGATTACTCACTAGGTGTAAAATTATGAGAAAAAAACTTTTTATACATTTTAATATTATAACCTCTTTCTGTCTGTAGATCTGCTTTGGGACAATGTTCATTATTAGACACGTTATACAAATAAAACAGAATTAAATTCAATTTAGGGTTAAACAGAAAGGTAAGTTATTAAAGTATAGTCAATAAAATAAAATGAAATCTTTGAATTTTATGATTTTACAAATCAAGACATCATCATTCGGTCTTTATAAGGTCAGAGATGTACGTCAATTCAACCTCAGATGAATATTACAGTTACAATACATTACAATTTACACTTAGAATGATTCAATAGCTTGTAGAACCACTTTTAGCAGCAATAACTTGAAGCATTTATATTCTGTATGACTTTCTCACATCGTTTTGGAGGAATTTCGACTCTTTTTTACAATGTTGCATTATGAGAAATGTGCAAATACTTTTTTTCGTTCCACACTACTGTACAATAGGTAGTAAGGTATTAGGGTAAAGTATGTTATTATGATCGGTTAGTAATGTAAAGTGCAGTATAGAGTACGGTAAGTTAGTAATGGAGATTAAATGTTGTCTAGTTGATTAGCAGTACTTTAGTAGTACTGTAGTAGTAGGTCAAGTTAGTGAGATTCGTTATCTAGAAAAGTACAAATGGTATTAAGTTGTACAGATGCTTTAGGATCTGGATCCCATCTGGATATTTAGTTCTGGACTCGAGTGACCACTGTGTTCTCATTTTATCTAAAGACCCACACCAGGAAAGAAAATGCAGCAGTGTTCAAGACACCCAGACTAAACAGTGCATAATACAAAGGCAGCCTAAACCACACATTAAACCTCACACTAAATCTCACTATTTGGCTGAGACTCTTGGCCAGGAAGAATGATGGTGAGATTTTTGTGAAGCTCCTGGCCAGGTTAGTGTGTAGGCTGTACGTCTCTGTCGCAAAAAAGCCTCAGCCAGCACTGTGTTGAAAGTGCTGTTCCATCGGAAAGTAGGCCAAATGCACATAGCAGATTCCCTTTAAATCCTGAGACACGAACCTTCCAAGAGAGTGTCTATAATAACCTTGATCCTCACCACTACTGGGTATGACTGCAGTGAAATATACAGTCATGAATCATAATCTGTCATCACAGTGACCTCTGACCATAAACATGCAGTCAGAAGTGTGTGATCTCTGAAGTTTCCTAGCTGCACTTTGGAAAAGACTCGGCATCGGAAAAAAAATCATATTCAGTTTCTGAATTTTGAAGAGTAAAGTACAGTAGAAATCCAATCCCTTGCCAAAGATGGAAAAAGATGTATATAGATACTTACGGTTTTTATTAGGTAAATATTGAAAACCACAACATCTGTATTTTTTATTTTTTCTTCCCCTCCCCCCCACAAGCTTTTTCCATGCTCACACTTCGGCTTCTTCCAGGCTAAAACAGATTCTGACATTTTATAAATCCTTTGATTATTTTATTGGCTCCGGTTCAGATTTCGGTTTCGCTTCTGCCATCATTTTAGCTTCAGCCACTGCTGGGGAAGAAACCATGATTACACAACATCATTTAAATTTTGTTTGTCTGATGTGGATGTACATTCGCTCAGTACTTAACACTTAAGTTACATTAATCTTGTACAGTACCGATTCTATTGGGGGGTTGGGGGGGGTGTCGTAAAAAAAAAAAAAAACGCTGTTAAACGTTTCCACACGTGTCTGACTGAAGGTAGAGACAGACCTGAAAATTCTGATATAGTCACACAGCTTCTGTAATTGTTAACTAAACAGATTGTTGAAATTTAGCATTTTTACTTGAGGGGAAAAAATGCGGTTATCAAACAAGGTTACACAGTAAAGGTGTAGGATTTACAGATTATATACACTATATTGGTAAAAGTTTGTGGACACCTGGTCATGAGTACGGCATGTGCTTTTTCAGTGTCGCATACCGCATTTTATCCCAATTTGCTCTTATAATTCCCTCCACTTTTCTGGGAAGATGTTCCACCAGATTTTGGAGTGAGCTTGTGAACATTTGGGTGTAGTAAAGTCAGCATTCCAAGTCATTCCAGAAGATGTTCAGTAAGGTTAAGATCAGAGCTCTATAGTAGGAGATCTTCCTCTCTATACCATGTAAATCATATCTTCATGGAGCTGGTTTTGTGCATGCCTGCATTGCTGGAAGATGTTTGGGTTTCTAGGTTCTAAATTATAGAATTGAATCGCCGACTGCACCCAAGGCCTCCTCACCTCACCTCCAAAATCTAGTGGATCATCTTTCAAGAAAAGGTTATTATGCAGCATTTTGGAACCAAATATGGTATCAAAAAATAAGAGCATATAAACCTTATGGTCAGGTGTCCACATACATTTGTCCTTATAATGTTTCATTATTTATTCATTCATTTATAGAGTTTTTCCTCATAACATTTCCTTCTTCTTTTTTTTTTTTGCAAGAGCTATAAGGAATGACATAACCCTAAAAAGTTGCACAACCCAAACTGGGAGGTTGTTTGAGTGACTCTTTTAAATCATCCATCATTTCGTGATTGCCGGACGCAATTAGAAATTCTCCAGACACCCGACTAAATACAGCGTTTAGCGATGGTCCGAGATGTTTTCCTCCGTGAAACGCCTACAAAATCAGTGATGTCTATCTGAATGAGACTGAAATCTGTCAGACCACCCTGAAAAAAAAAACACCACCACAGCAGCAGGTATTTTGGTCCGGAATTTCCCAATGATGGAATGCGATTTTTCTGATAAAAGCAGATCTCAGAGTATCACCTGTAAGGCTCTGGCATGGAGAAGCTGGTGTTGGATCTATGATGATCTCAGATGTTGAGCTATTTTATGAGTTGCTCAGCAGCTCCTGGTTCTATAATGTCAACTGACTGTCTAAGACTGTAGAAAGAACATTACTCATAATCACACGTTCTAGTGCTCATGGTAGTTCTCACTCTCCGGTGTTTTGTATTGTTTTTAAGATTTATAATCACACTTTGTTCCCTGTTGAGTCTGGTTCCTCTCAAGGTTTCTTCCTCATAACATCTAAGGGAGTTTTGCCTGCCACAGTCTCCATGGCTGCTCATCAGGGATAAATACACATCATTCACTTATATTAACATTTTTGGTTCTATAATTCTTACGTTCTGTAAAGCTGCTTTGAGACAATGTCCATTGTAAAATGATCTATAGAAAAAGTGATGGGATTAGCCTCAAGTTTGATTTCTGATATTTAGATCGGATCTGTGAATGTAGATAGTTCACATGTATGTATGTCTGTCATCTCACTGCACCTGCTCCCTCACACACTGAGGAAGTTCCTTTCTGATGTTTTTGACACCAAATGACATTGAATTTCTGATCTCAGACACGTCACATGACCAAACAGCAGCTACGTGTACAGTATGTAGGATGACCTCTGGGGATGAAAAAATATTTAAAAAATCGTACAAATGAAAGTTATATACAGTAGACAGATCTTCAACCGCGAGCTGTTTTGTGGGCGGCGGTTTTGCTAATACACAGCGACTCGTATCACACGTGTCGATCGCGAGCTTCCTGAAAACATCGGAGGTGATAACGTATGATGTGGCTGAGACGTGCGAGGATGCAAATGAGAATACGCAGAAACTGGGTCTGAAAAATGAATAATGATTTTGGGGGAAACCAACAGGGACAAATCTCGAATGTGAAAACACACACACACACACACACACACACACACACACACACACACTTTCACAGCTCGAGCTTTGCAGCTGAGCTCTAAGTGCAGCTGGAGGATGGTTATGTCATACTTTAGAGATCTTTCTGCACCATTTGAGCTTAAATGAGACCAGTCATGCAAGTCGTGCTAATTTCTGAATCTTTTGTTCAATCTTAAAGCAGGTGTGTGTGTGTGTGTGTGTGTGTGTGTGTGTGTGTGTGTGTGTGTGTGTGTGTGTGTGTGGAATAGTTTGTACTCTTTACTGTATTTTAATCACGTGTGCCCTTGTCCCACCTTTAGGGCATTTTGTTAATCATTATCTTCTCATATTGTATTCATTAAAGTCATGATTAAACTTAAAAAAAAAAAAGCTCATGCTCTGTCTCTCCACCCCATCTCCTGTGCAGTGGCTCCATCCTCTGAGGACGTCTCCCTGACCCCTGACGAAGCCTCTCTGGGCAGTAATGAGTCCGTATCCTCGCAGTCGTCTACGGCGTCGACCTCAGAAACCCCGCCGGAGAAGACCAAGAATCCCCATAGCAACACCGCGGCCGTCCCACAGAACTCTGGGTACGTAAGTGACTGAAGTCCAGTTTATCGGGCGTTCTCCAACACTGCGATCTCCACGGACTCTTAAACAATTATCTGTAAAAAAATAAATAAATAAATAAATAATGTGTGGTTTACTGTTATTTAGCCATAAAAAAAATATATATATAAATATATAAATATATATATATATATATATATATATATATATATATATATATATATATATATATATATATATATATATATTAGGCCACTGTTGCTATGGTTACATTTCTTCGGTCCATTTTTCCCTACGCCACGCATTATAGCAGTACAAGGTCAATGATTGCCGATACGTTTTTTGTGGTAAAGTGTGTGTGTGTGTGTGTGTGAATTTTTAATGAGCACTATTTGTCGAGGGTACTCGTATACCTGTAGTTTTTGTTTGTTTTTCTTTTTTGGGATGTGTCACACTCACCTCTCACACCGGCTTTATGAATAATGAAGCTGTTTTCATTCCAACGTCCAATAAGTTCAGGAGCCGAGGATTTCGTTGGGTTGCTGTTTTTTTTTTTTTTTTTTTTTTTTTTTTGTTTTTTTTTGTTTAGTAGGAATTTTTTTTTTACTTTCTAAAGTTCTCTGTCTGTCTGTTTTGGAGCGCCTCTGTGCTAGGGGCAGCTGGCCAGACCTGAATGCTGATGTAGAAAGTTACACTGTTGGGTTATGCAGGTGAATTCTGAACGCTGCTTTCTTTGCCGTACCGCCAAGGATCTTATTTTTCCTGCCTTTTTTTACCCTCTCACATTTTTTCAGCATCCTTGTTATTCCGCCCCCCCTTTTTCTCTTGCTTGCTGATTGGTCAGCAAAAGGTACAGAAAGGGTTACATGATGATTCTCAAATGAGCGGAAGATTGCAGTCAAATGTAGTTTAGTGATATTAGACTGGCCGTAGTTGGTCAGGAACATTGCAGTGGTAGTCATTAATAGACACATGGCAATATTTGGCCTATAATTATTCAGATAAGGAAGCGAAGGCAGTCAAAAGCAGTCACATGATAATATACTGGTGTACAAGATCATCAAAAGCAGGACATTCACATAAATATTGGCCTCTGTTAAGTCACATAGAGTAAATGCGTAGTCAAAACAGTCCCATAATAATGTACAGGTGTCAGAGGTTGTCAGACATGGTCACATGACCATTTAGATTAGATTAGGTTCAACTTTATTGTCGTTCTTCGAAGGATAAACGCAATGAAATGCATAGGATTTTCGCCAAATCAAAAAAAAGTCATACATTTTAGGCCTTACAAAGTCTTCAATTCAGTGTCCTAGGTTTTAAATCATTTTAAACAGGTCTTAAATTTCGATGTCCATGAAAGCGGTTCTTTTTTTCGCTGGTACAAATATAATTTGCTGCAAACGAAACCAACATGCAACAGCCAATGAGCTTTCAGTTACTGACGCAAATCCCTCTCAGATTGTAACGTAAAACGTTTATTTTTCAGCTCTGCAAGTGCACGTTTAGCGATACTTGGTTTGAAAAAAACTAAATGAAATCAGGGCTCGGTTAAGTTCAGTCGCTCACAGTGTATTTGTGTGTTTGTAATATTGTGATATACGTCTTATACTTTAAAACTTGATGGTCATAAAAAGCTCTAAAAATTCTTACATTTCGCTTCATGAAACCTCTGGAAACCCTGAATGCAGTGTACATACTGACCTAATATTGGATGTATAAAGTCAGGTTATAATATATTGTCAAATAATTGGTCAGATAATCAAAATTTAAGGTCAAATTAAAAAAGAAAACGGTCACATGACAACATTCTGGTTTTTGATTAGTCAGATACGAATATGTATAATGTTGTGTAGTCTAAAGTAGTTATGTTTTAATATACAGATGTCTGAGTTGGTCAAAATTTAGATGATTATATTATTTTGACCTTGAGATGGTGGTCAAAAGCAGTCACTTGAATGGAACTTCTGATTATTCAGGTATAAAAAAAAGCAGCAGACCCAATATTTCGGGAATGTTGAACAGGAAGTAGATTATTTCTCTGAACACAATAATGTATAAAGTCATAATATATTGGCCTCTAAATGGTCAGATAATCAAAAGCAGACACATGACAACATTCTGGTCACTGGTCGGTCAGATACAAAGATGTATAACATTGTGTAGTCCAATGTTTAGTCTAATGTCTAATCTAAAAAGCACATGATAATATACAGATGTCTGAGATTGTCAAAGTCACATGTTTTTATATATATATATATATATATATATATATATATATATATATATATATATATATTGACCTGGTCAGATAATGCTAAATGGTCAAATGGCCATTACATGATTGGAATTCTGGCCTCTGATTGGTCAGATTGTAGAACAGGAAGTAGATTCTCTCAACACAAAGCTGTATAAAGACAATCAATATCGGTGGTCAAAAAGCAGACAACATTCTGGTCAGATACAAAGACGTATAACTTTGTGTGGTCTAGAGCAGTCACATGATAATATACAGATGTCCGAGATGGTAAAAAGTCACGACCTTGATAATGCTCAGATAATGCTAAATAATCAAAAGCAGTCACTTGATTGGAACGTTGGCGTCTGATTGGTGAAGTTCAGAAAAACTGTAGACTCAATATTCTGGGAATGATGAACAGGAAGATTATTTCTCCGAACACAGCAGGAGAAGTTCTGTGGTCAGTAGTTGACCCTTGCTGATTAGAATCGCTGATTAATTCCTTCCATTGTGATTTAAACCTCTTCTGCAGCTGAACGGCTTTCTCCACTTGACTCGTCTCCCTCTGCCTCACGTGTAAAAGGTCAGAATCCTGATTAGCACTGTGGTTTGGTATAGCAATTGAACAATCCCTTGCGTCTCTTGTGTGGTAACCGTAGTAACAACAAAGTAAGAGAAACGTCCGGTGAGGATTTTGCAGATATTATGGAAACCAATGATGAACATGGGAGATTTTTTTGAGGTCACAGAACTTCCATATTTTAATAATTATTATTATTATTAATATTATTATTATTACAGTCCCAGGATAATGGATTCTGGATCCAGAACAGTTTTCCGTGTTGTGGTGGAAAGAAAGTGCGATTAGTGCCTCCCCCGTTTACACGCTGGTCCTTCGGTCTCACCCCCACTCGTTCATCCTCACACTTTCTCACTTCTTCTCACTCTCTCACTCCTCAGCTGTTACACAAACACACACACACACACACACACACACACTCATGCTTCAGTCTGTCACTGACTCACTCTCTCCATCTCTCTCTCTGTCCCCCAAACAACAACATTCCAGTCTGCATACAGGCGTCTGTATTCTTATTTCCAGTCCCTGTCCTCCTCTCTATCATTTTCTTTCTCTCTCTCTCTCTCTCTCTCTCTCTCTCTCTCTCTCTCTCTCTCTCTCTCTCTCCTTCGCTCTCGAACTCCCTCGGTCTTCTGTATCCCTCGCTCGTTTTCTCTCGTTCTCTGTGCGTCATTTGTCACTTGGCCTAGAGTCATGATCACAGACGGGGCTTTGCTTATGTAACACTGCTTCTCCCTCTTTCTCTCACACACACACTCATACACACTCACTCATACCCTCACACACACTCCATCTT
>NC_060885.1:5396131-5413631 GCF_014805685.1 Silurus meridionalis | reverse complement strand
CACTTTTTCACATTTTGTGTTAGTCTTCTTCCAAAATGTTTTTTTTTTTTAATTTACAAACAAAACCCCGTAATAACAATATGAAAGAAGTTTGTTTGATATCTTTGCAAATCAATAAAAAAAAATCAATAAATAAAAATCATATGTACAGAAGTATTTACAGCCGTTACAATGACACTCCAAATTGAGCTCAGGTGCATCCTGTTTCCACTGATCATCCTTGAGATGTTTCTACAACTTGATTGGAGTCCACCTGTGGTAAATTCATTTGAGTGGACATGATTTGAAAGACACACCTGATCTATATGGGGTCCCACAGTTAACAGTGCATGTCAGAGCACAAACTAAGCCATGAAATCCAAGGAATTGTCTGTAGACCTCAGACAGGATTGTATCGAGGTAAAGATCTAGAGAAAGATTTCTGCAGCATTGAAGGTTCCAATGAGCACAGTGCCCTCCATCATCTATAAATGAAAGAAGTTTGGAACCACCAGGACTCTTCCTAGAGTGGAGCCGCTTGGACAAATTAAGCAATCAGGGGAGAATAGACTTAGTCAGGGAGGTGCCTAAGAACCTGATGGTTACTCTCAAAGAGCTCCAGCGTTTCTCTGTGGAGAGAGGAGAACCTTCCAGAAGAACAACCATCTCTGCAGCACTTCACCAAACAGGCTTGTATGGTAGAGTTGCCAGACGAAAGCCACTCCTCAGTAAAAGGCACCTGAAGGACTCTCAGACGATGAGAAAAAGATTGAACTCTTTGGCCTGAATGCCAGGCGTCATGTCTGGAGGAAATTAGGCACCGCTCATCACCTGGCCAATACCATCCCTACAGTGAAGCATGGTGGTGGAAGTGTCATGCTGCAGGGATGTTTTTCAGCAGCAAGACCTGGGAGACTAGTCAGAATCGAGGGAAAGATGTATGTAGCAATGTACAGAGACGTCCTTGATGAAAACCTGCTCCGGAGCACTCTGAAAATTAGACTGGGGCGACAGTTCATCATTCAACAGAACAACGACTCTAAACACACAGCAAAGATAACAAAGGAATGTCTCTGAGTGGCCCAGCCAGGGCCCAGACTTGAACCCGATTGAACATTTCTGGAGAGATTTAAAAATGGCTGTGTTGATGGAGCTTGAGAGGTTCTGCAAAGAAAAATGGGAGAAACTGCCCAAAAAATCAGTGTCAAGCTTGTAGCATCAAACTCCAAAAGATTTAAGGCTGTAATTGGAGCTTCAACAAAGTATTGAGCAAAGGCTGTGAATACTGATATACATGAGATTTATTTTTTCGGTTTTTATTTGTAATAAATTTGCAAAGATTTCAAACAAACTTCTTTAATGTTGTTATTATGGGGTTTTGTAGAATTTTGCGGAAAATAATGAATTTATTCTATTTTGAAATAAGGCTGTAACATAAAATGAGGAAAACAGTGAAGAGCTGTGGATACACTTTATATGTTTTTTATATATTTTTCAATTTCCCCAAAACGTATTTGTATATATTTATTTTATTATTTATCCCCATATTTTTATTTACATCCCCCCAACTTTCTATAAGTTCTATTATTTACTTGCATAAATGTATTTACTTACCTAGCTAATAACAATAATAACAATAATAACAATAATAATAATAATAATAATAATAATAATAATAATACATTTTAGTTAATATAAAATCAGTAAAATTAATTATTATACTATTTAAACAGTAAAACTGACAGATTCAGTATTGTGTTTTTCCTATACGATACCTCACACTTGTTTAATTGTTCATACAACACACACACACACACACACACACACACACACACACACACACACAGTCATTAATGTGATCCTCCAGAATTGAAGTTACTGCGTTACACTTTCCACTCGACTGGTTCTGAAAAGAGAGGGAAAAAAAGAGTTCTCTTGTCTTAGAGCTGGAAAAATATCCCTTGTTCATGAAAAATGTGTGCGCGCTTACAGTCTTTTTGACTGCATCCCTGTCTAAAGCCCACCGCTGTTGCTCCATGAGTGAAATATTTATCCGGTTGCCAGGTGTATTATGCTCCGCTTTTTATTTCTCATCAGGAGAAACAGAAACGCTGTGTGTTAGAGAAATGAATCAAAATTAAGGACCGGGCGAAGTTCAGACCTCCATCGTGGTCTTTGGTTTGAAAACACACGGAAGAAAAAATCCTCAAGCATGAATTAAAGTAAAGCAGAACTTCTCCATTATGATGTGAGAGTAGTGATGAGTGATTATAAAACATTGTGATTGCAATAAATTATTTAACAATACACTTTTTTTTTTTTTTTTTCGAATTCCTGACAGGATCACAGTTACACGCTGATCAATTCTGCATGTTCCCCTTTTCCATGTGTTCATTATTTAATTATGGAAAATTAAACGCTATATATATTCGGAATATTATAGGAATATGTAGCGAAATATTGAGTTAAAAAAAAACAGAGGGAAAGTTAGTTGTAAAATTATATAAATTAAACACTGAACAAAAATGATAGAAAATACTTTATATTATATTTTATAAATAATAGAAATCAAATAAATAATAAAAATAAATACAATATAGTATACAGTATATTATTATAGCATTATAATTATATTATTTTATGTACGTCTGCAATCATTTTAATATTTTAATGCCGTTAATGACATAAGGCTCCTGTGTGTAATACACTATATGCCCATAATTATTGGAACACCTCAATCTGCACTCTATACCTTATAATGTAAGTGATCGATTTAAATGAATTTTGAAAGATCACCTGACCAGACGTTTTCTATGAACATCCCATTCTCCATTTCATCTCCATTTGCTGTTATGATAATCTCCAATCTTCCACCTGACACCTTGGTCCTTCCCCAAACTGTTACCACAAATTCATTGGGTGCAGATCATATTTACAATGATAAATACACTACATGGACAAAAGTATTGGAACAACTGACTTTTCCAGTCATATGTGGTTCTTTTCCAAACAGTTACCACAAATCTTGAGGCACATGATTGTATTGGAGGTGAATGCTGTAGCAGTAAATTGTCCATTGACTTGAATACGGAGACCCAAAACCAAAATTTTTACATGGATTAGAACGGAAGATCTCCTGCTATAAGAGCTCCAACCCTATTGAACACCTTTGGGATGAATGTGAACGCTGCATAAATACCTGACTTTACTCGTGTAGCTGAATGAGTAAAATCTCCACAAAATCTAGAACATCTTCCCCAAAGAGTGGAGTTTATTATAAGAGTAAATGAAGACTAAATGTGGGCTTGGATGTTCAAAAAGCATGTACAAATACTATGGTCATGTGTCCACAAATGTTTGTCCATATAGTGTGTGTGTATATATATATATATATATATATATATATATATATATATATATATATATATATATATATATATCAATCAATCAGAAATGTTAATTATTTTAACTCTACACCAGAAAACAACTGGAAATGTGACATCCAAAGTGCAAACTACAGAAACTAGTTTAATTCATAGCCACTTGATCCACTGTAAAACTCCGCTCACACCCTCTTTTCTTTCCGAACCCTTGTTTGAAAGGTTGCCAGATTAAAAAGCTGTATCCTAATCCCTATTCCTTTTCTTTCTCTCTCTCTGTACTGACAAGCCCGAGTAAGGTGCTAACTGATTGCCTCCATTTTTCAGTGTCACTCTCATGAAAGCGAAGGCCGTGTACCCCTGCGAAGCCGAGCATGATTCCGAACTCTCCTTCCAGGTCGGAGCAATCTTCCACGCTGGTAAGTGGGAGTGTTATCAGCCGTCCCGGTCATTCACCCGGAACTGCCGGGATATTGGATTCGGCAGGACCCAAAAAATCTGATCTTATATCACCACGGAAACTGGAATGGGTGGGGGTGTTGACAGAGAGAGAGAGAGAGAGAGAGAGAGAGAGAATGAGAGAGAGAGACTGTCCTGCCGAATCAGTCCACAGAGGACAAGGCAAAGTTATAAGCATGCAGAGAGGAAATGAGGTCTCTGGTTCGGACCAGCAGAGCTATTGTTTTTACAGGCTTTATCACAGAGGCTCGAGCTTCTCTCGACTTTCTAAGATTTTAAAAGCACTACTTCAACTACTACTACTGGTACAACACACCCCGAGTGTAAACCTGCACATATTTAATACCCATCCTTTATTTTCCTTTATTACTGAAGCAAGTGCTGATAAGCAGGGTATGGAGCTTCACACCAAAGCTATTTTAAATATGTTTCCTGTGATTAAACTTAAAATCAGTGTAAATCTCTTCTTTTTTTTTGGTTTTCTGTTTTTATATATATATATATATATATTTATAAATATTTATATTTATTTATATATATTTATATATATATATTTATATGTAATATATTAGGGATGGTAAGATCCACAGAATCGCATTAGTGCATCGCCATAAAAGTTTAAAAAAATTGCGCATCAGTTGCCATTTGTGAAACGTTTTACGTTTTATTTATGTACAATGATTAAATGTTCTATTCTATTATTTAGAAAGCGACCAGTAATTTGTGACCAATAATTAATATGTAGATCGATTTCTCATCCCTAAACCGTTTCTCGAGTGCGTTCTCTCAGCGCCGCTGCTGCTACGTGAATATCTCAACACTACGGAGGCCGAGGCGTGTCCTGAGAGATTAACATGGCAGAGGTAGAGCTGTAACTTTCTGCAGACACAACAGGAAAAGATCATCTGGCTTTATTGAAATTTATTGTGGTTTTTTTTTGTTTTTTGTTTTTGCACTATAAAGGCGTGTTTGTGAAAGGGCCATGCGTTAGACGTCTGATGGCACTGAAGTAAATTTATTATCTGCTGTTTGTCTGAACCAAAGTATCTATGATTTTGAGCAATGGCCGTTATATATTTTGTAGTAGCAGTTTCACACCATTGTAATTTAGCAGATAGGATTACTCTTCTTCTCTTTCTTCTTTTTCATCCTGTTTCAAATTCTAGTCCTTGTGGCATGACATTTCTATCGCCATTCTCTTTATGCTAATTCAGAGTATAGCATACAGTCTCAGCCCTAGTGCGTTATTTTATTCATTTATCTGTCTGTCTTGTTTTTTTTCCTAAATCATTTTCGAAAAATGATTGTTGTTGATGTGTTCCTATCATTTCCACTGAAACAGGAAGTCAGTGTGGGATATACAGTACCAGCCAGAAGTGTTTAGCCGAACTCATAGCAAGACTTTGATTTTGAAGGGACTTAAAAATTTAAACAAAATGTACAAAAGTATTGGAACACCTGACCATAAGATTCATATCTGCTTTTTAAGCATCTCGTTCCACATTCAGTCACCATTTACTTTTAACCTCCACTCCTCAGGGAAGATGTTCCACAAGGTTTTCTGTGTGTGTGTCTCGGGGTTTCATTCATCCCAAAGGTGTTCAATAGGGTTTATAGCTCTATAGCAGGAGATCTTTGACTCCAACCCGTGTAAAACATGTTTCTGGAGCTGGATTTGTTAGTTCAAGTGAAGGGAAAATTTGAAAACCTTGTGGTACCAGTTTAAGGAAGAACAAAAGGCTGAAAAAAAATGAACGTGTCCCAATACTTTTGTCCATTTGTAAATATTCTTTTTGGTACCTGGACAGTTGCTTTTGACACATTTTACACACTGATCATGCACATCATTAATTTTTTTGTGAAGTTCAAAATGTGTGATTCACTCTGTGCTTCTCGCAGTGACTCCATCTCGAGAACCCGGCTGGTTGGAAGGCGAGCTGGAGGGCAAGAGAGGCCTCATCCCTCAGAACTACGTGGAAATACTGCAACAAATGGACTAAGTTATAAAAAGCAAAGAACTACAAGCGAACAGGAATGTAATATACATGGTATCCATGGTGTGACTTTGACCTCCTCCTCCTCCCTGAATTACACATTTCGATTTTCTGAGGTTCATGAGCTCAAAACTGTACATATTAAATATACAGTGTTTCAAGGGTGGTTTTTTTGCATGTTGTTTGTGGATTTTAAGTATCTTGGATCTAATGCATGGGTGTATAATAATATTTTATATTATTTAATTAAAGCAGTTCCTTTAATGAGTGTGTGTGTGTGTTTGAACTTGAATACAAGTAAAACGTATAACAATAATCTAATTGTTTAAAGCGACGTCGTGTCGAGAGCACTCCCTCACTGCGATTTTGAGTTCACGTGTTTGTTCGGATGAATATATATAAATATATATATATATTTTTTTGTCCTTTTTAAGTTTAAATGCTGCGCCTCAAGCTCATGCCATTTTATCGCGGCTTTGACGCTGTCCAAGGTTCTGGACGGAATCTTGTTCTTACAGAAAAAGATTTTGTATGCCAAAAAATGACATTTATATGTGTGTGTGTGTGTGTGTGTGTCTTTAAAATGAAATTCAGTACTAAAGAAAACCAAACCATTTCTACACGGCTATAGAATGCAGTATTTGCCAAGTCTCATCCATGCACTTCGTTGTCTTTATAATTATCATTGTTATGAAGCGATAGAGCAGAGACTCCCTCTGTCCCTCACGCTGAGGCTTTATTTCATTTATTTCCTAACAGAGTTTTTTCCTACTGTTTAATATTTGTGACTGAGCACCATGACAGTAATTTAATGCAGTGATTTATGCCTTGGGGCAACACCCTGATTTTTGTCCTGTTGGAAAAAGCTGTCGATTAATATTACGCAAATAAAAGCTTTTTATTCCTCAGTTGTGTATTTGATTTTATTCTTGTCCGTACACTGTGGCGAAGCGTTTTGCATTAAAAACAGCAAAACTTGGCTCAGAGGCTCGGGCTGGTTATTAAGAATTTTTTTTAACTACTAATAATCATAATAGTAGTAAAAAAAACTTATGACATAGGTGGAAAACTAGCGGACGTTAATTTTATAGATTGTGATTTTTATTAAAAGTTGTTTTTAAGGATTAAATATATAAATACAGATACTTTCTTGGATTTATGTTAATTTTTTTTCATGGAAACTAAAAAGTTTGTTTCAAATTGATGGAAAAAACTAAACAAGCAGAAGTTAATTTTAAAGGTTGTGGTTTTTTTTTTGGTTTTTTTTTACATACAAAAATTTTCAAACAATAGAAAAGCATTTTTGTTCCTAATATTTTAATTAAATACATTTTAAATTGATATGTTCATTGTTTTTTTTGTTTGTTTGTTTGTTTTTAAATACAATTGATGGGAAAATAACATGCAGAAGTTTTATAGGTTGAAAGTACATTTTTTCAAAATATAGAATGACCAATCAATACAATACATTTTACTTTTTTTTATTTAAACTGAGATTTTTTTTGTTTGGTAATTTTTTGTCATTTCACTTTTTTATGTCATTTCAATTTTATCTTAAATGAAGACAAAATATCCTTGGCCTGAATGTTGAACCTAAAAGTCTTTTGGGTTTTTAACTTATTTCTAACGGGTTTGTAATTTTATACCATACAATACGGCAACCAGTAATGCAATGATGAAATATTTGCACTTAACAGATGTTCAGATACACATAAAGCCTAATACATCATGAGCTTTATTAGGCAAATAACACAGTCATATAATTCAAATTTAGAGGTCTGAAGCTTTGGTGTACAATACAAGATACAATATTCAGACTGAAGTTTGTGGACAACTGACCATAAGATTGGTCTTTTTAAACATCACATTTCACATTTACTGTAATGCCTATTTGCTGTAATAACCTCCGCTTTTCTGGAAAGATGTTCCACTAGATTTTGGCAGGTGCTTGTGGAAAATTTGTGTTCATTTAGCCACAAGGGTTTTAGTAAAATTTGATACTGTTGTAGGTGAGGTAAGGAGGTCTGAGAAGCAGTCAATGGTCACATTCAACACAAAGAAGTTCAGTAGGGTTGAGGTCAGAGCTCTGTAGCAGGAGATCTTCACTTAACCCATGTCAAGCCTAACGCAGGTCCTGGTACAATAATCAGTGAGCAGCATGCATATACATGTTTGTATTTTTGAGAACGTTTTTACTTGTTAAAAAAATGAGCCCTAAAATACACTTTAACACACAAGTTTTTTAATCTTTTAACAAAATATACCACTTTTTCTCCCCCACTTCCAATTCTATATGTACAATTACAGAAATCAAATGTTTAATTCATTCTTTAACATGTTATTATTGAATTTGATCAAAAGTATTGAATACGTTTTGTTAGTAAAACTTGTGCAGTGGTTTTTTTTTTGTATGGCTGCAAAGTCTCATGATTTTTCCCTTTTTTTTTCCTCTTCTTATATTTGCAAACTGCTCCCGTCATAGCTTGTACGTCTCTTCCAGTGTTTGCAGCTTCGTGTGCAGGTGTACGTGACCTGTGTGAACGTGCTGTGTTCCTGTGAATTCTGTCTTTTCAGCTGCTTCCTCACGTTAGTGGTGTTACTATCACCTTTACACAATCCTGCCACTCCACATATTACAGGAACCTGCTATCCTCCGCGCTATAACTCTTCTGTGTTGTAGGTCATTTTCACTTCACTATGCACATTTCAATTAAACTTGAGTAAACATCCGCAATGTGCCAAAAAACTTTCTTGGGACTCAGGTGATTGTTACAGTGTAAGGAGAAATTATAGAGCGAAGAGGAGAAAACTTTGTGGAAACAGTTTGGAGAAGAACCGGATATGGCTGGAAAAACTACCTAAGCTGGCATAAGGAAGAAACCTTGAGAGGAAACAGACTCAAGAGGAAACCATCCTTACGTGGGTGGCACTGAATGTCTGTTTATTACAGCTAAATGATGTTGACACTGGTCACTTGTACCTCAGGGGAATGTTTAACTCAACAGAGAGATAGAGAAAAAGAGAGAGAGGAGGGGTGACAGGGGGAAAAAAAATGGTCATTAAGTATCCTTATTGTTGTATAAATATTAAAGACACTGTGCAGTTGACACTCAGCTGTGCAGAGGGCCTAAGACACCAAACTTTATCTCAGAGAGTGTGGAGAACTCACCATTCAGCGTTTCTCTTGGCTGCACTGCTTCCAGTACGTGTATGTGGATGTTAGATTTTTTTGTCCAATCAGATTTCAGCATCTACGTGCTGCCATGTCAATCTTATCTGCCCAGGGCCTTCAAAGTCAGTACTGCTGGCATTTTTACCATAGTCTCCTTAAGAATTAGCTCTGTTTCTTTAACCAATCAGATTTCAAACTCGCCTCACAGGGCAGCTAGCTGGCCCAGAGTAGCGTCAGCATTTTCCGTCCTCTGATTGGTTGGTCAGAGGGAAACTGTTACAGCCAAGTTCGACTGGCAAAACACGTCTGTAGCTCTGCACACATTAATACATCTGAGTTAGACTTTTTTATGCCTATGGAAGAAGAGAAATTGATTTGGTTTTGGACATACTTAAAAATCTAAAGAAAAGCTAGACATGGTGAGGAGGTCGGCCAACCCCAAAGCTAGCTAGCCTGTCTCAGCTTGGGAAAGGGTTTGTTCTCCACTTCCAGACCAGTGAATACGAGCGGTACCACTGGATTAAAGCCTCTGAGGAGCGGTGCACATTATGAGTCTGCATCTTTGGTTAGTAGGTTGTATTTTATTATACATTTAAATGTTTTTGTCATGTTATTAGACAAATATTGATTCTGAACTGCTCCAGATGATGTAGGTGCACAGTTGCGGTTGTAGTGTAGAGGTTTGGAGTCTTAACTGGGTTTCTTGCTTTAGTAAAATATTATTCATCCTCCATATGCAAAATGTTTCTCTCTCTGTGATGCCACGCGTTGTTATATTGCGTTTTTGTAGAGTATTGAAGGTTTCTATAATTGCGACATGATAGTGATGGTGTTAAGAGGTGGATTAAGTCGGGTAAATCCTCACTGAAAGCCCAGGAACCAAATGCACGGCCCGTCACTGCTATTTACTGTACATCAACAAACTGATGAGTCAAATGAGTCAAATAAGACCTGAACCTGAGCTGTTCCCTTTATTTCAACAACATTCTCTAGTCTAGCAAGGAGGATATATGATCAAATAATATTTTTTAGTGTGTTGTTTTGCACATTTGTTAACTATTACATTTGAATTAATTTGATCAATTTACATATATAATAATGTAATATTGTGTGTGCGCGTGTGTGTGTGTGTGTGTGTGTGTGTGTGTGTGTGTGTGAGTGTGAGTGAGCGAGAGAGATAATGTGTGTTTTAATTGAAAAATTGCACCTTAGATACCACACAAATACAAAGCATGTAAAAATACTATGCTTTGATTTTCAATACCATTTATTACTTGGGTCAATAATAATAATAATAATAATAATAATATTAATAATATTAATATTAATAATATTCTCTGGTAAAATGTGTAATGAAACTCGGTTTCCTCTGCCCAGACCCTCAGAAATAATGTTATTCCAAGTCAATTTTTATTTTTCCTCATGGAACAATTCTGCATGTAGCACAGCGGTGTCACCTCCAGCTGTTTTCAGCTTCCATATGCAGACAGAAGCTCGGGTCATGTCGTTACATTACATTTTACAATATATGAGCCTCTTTCCTTCACTCCCACACACATACATTCATACATATATACTGTGTTTCCCCAGACAGCCACCCCTATAGCACTAATGTTTTTTTCCTTCCATTTTCTTTTGTCCGAGTGGTGTAGATTATTGTGTCCCACAGGACTGTAGCTGCATCACTGTTTCAAAATAATGCGATACCAGTTGTTTCATTTATACCACAATTCGCATACCTCAAGTGAACATTTAGAAATTTTATTCAAATACATTTGTTAGGTTTTTGTCCTAATAATTCTCACTATAAAACTCATTTGTTATGCATCCCATTATAAGCCACAAACGTTATTTTATAACAAATACATGAGCAATTATATGTGTGAGTGTGTGTGTGTGTGTGTGTGTGTGTGTGTGTGTGTGTGTGTGCGCAATTAAGTTGAGATTAATCACAAGTTAACTCATGACAGTCATGCGACGAATCCCGATTTAAATATTTTAATTGAATGACAACTTTGATATATATACACACGCACACACGCACACATGCACACACACACACATGCACACACACACACACACACACACACACACACACACACATATATAACACCCCAGTGGCGGGGCGTGCATTTGGTACCTGGGCCTTCAGTAAGGATTTACCCGACTTAATCCACCACTTAACACCACCACTATCACGTCACAATTATAGAAACAATTGATACTTATCAATAACGCAATATAACAAGGCGTGGCATTACAGAGAGAGAGACATTTCACATATGGAGGGTAAAAACCATTTTACTAAGGCAAGAAACCCAGTTAAGACTCCAAACCTCTACACTACAACCACAAGTGTGCACCCACAACATCTGGAGCAGTTCAGAATCAATATTTGTCTAATAACATGACAAAAACATAAAAATGTAAATAAAATACAACCTACTCACCAGAGATTCAGACTCATAATGTGCGCCGCTCCTCAGAGGCTGTAATCCAGTGGTACCGCTCGTATTCACTGGTCTGGAAGTGGAGAACAAACCCTTTCCCAGGCTGAGACAAGCTAGCTAGCTTCGGGGTTGGCCGACCTCCTCACCATGTCTAGCTTTTCTTCAAAATGTATTTTTAAGTATGTCCGAGACCAAATCAATTTCTCTTCCTCCGTAGGCATAAAAAAGTCTAACTCAGATTTATTAATGTGTGCAGAGCTACAGACGTGTTTTACCAGTCAAACTTGGCTGTAACAGTTTCCCTCTGACCAACCAATCAGAGGACAGAAAAATGCTGACGCTACTCTGGGCCAGCTAGCTGCCCTGTGAGGCGAGTTTGAAATCGGATTGGTTAAAGAAACAGAGCTAATTCTTGAGGAGACTATGGCGAAAATGCCAGCAGTACTGACTATGAAGGTCCTGGGCAGATTAGATTAACATGGCAGCATATAGATGCTGAAATCTGATTGGACAAAAAATCTAACATCCACATACACATACTGGAAGCAGTGCAGCCAAGAGAAACTCTATGAAATTAAGAGAATAAACTGTTGGGAATAAATTAATACTATTTCATGGAACAAATAATAGAATTTAGGTTTTAAATGTAGGTCAGTGCTTCTGATGGTGTTTAGGCCAGCAGAGAAGGTTTTGCTGCCCCTGACCACCCGCGACTGTAATACACACAAGTACACACCCAAACCACCCAGACCCCTTAGGACCCCTGGTGTAAACCATTAAATGGATTGAAATGGTGGTGACATAATTTTTACCGTCACTTACAACGAAAGGCAGCAGTGAAGGATGCCTAGTGGTAAATAAGTCGCTAGATATGTAATATTTCATATATTGTTTATGCTTTTTATTTGCCACGTTTAGGTTCATTTCGATTCAGCATTGTATAAATTGGTTTTGTATTTTTGTCCTTATGAGCTTTTTGCATTTTAATAGAAAGCTCTGGCTTTTAAAAAAGTTTCATTCTCTTACACAAGATAAAACAAACTCTCTTACAAAGGAGCACAGCAGTCATTTTAAAAGTAAGGGTGGAGCATAAACACATCTAACTGTAGAAATAAGAATACTTAATAATCCTATTATCTCTCTGTTGCCCTTCTTCACTTCTAGCTCTCTGTGAACAACTAAATTCTCCTGAGTTAGCATCAACCAGTGTTCCTGTCCCTTTCTTTTTTGTATACATACAACAACAACTTTTGCTAAGGTGTTGGTAGGGGACAGTGTATCTAGACAGCATCGGGTGGTGGACTGTAGGATGGTTTTGGAGGTGGAGAAGAAGAAGAGGAGGAGAGTGAAGACTGAAAGAAGAATAAGATGGTGGAAACTGAAGGAGGAAGACTGTAGTGTGAGATTCAGGGAAGAGGTCAGACAGGGGCTCGGTGGTGGTGAAGAGGTGCTGGATGATTGAGAAACTACTGCAGGAGTGATGAGGGAGACAGCTAGAAAGGTACTTGGTGTGACGTGAAAATTGAAAGGAAGACAAAGATACGTAGTGGTGGAATGAGGAAGTGCAGGAAAGCATAAGGAGAAAGAGGTTGGTAAAAACAAAATTGGGGTCGACAGAGAGATGAGAAAAGTAGGCAGGAGTACAAGGAGATGTGGCAGCAGGTAAAGAGGGATGTGGTGAAAGCCAAGGAAAAGGCATATGAGGAGCTGTATGAGAAGTTGGACACTAAGGAAGGAGAAAAGGATTTGTTGTGATTGGCCAGGCAGAGAGACCGAGCTGGGAAGGATGTGTTACAAGTTAAAGGATGGAAATGGAAATGTGTTGACTAGTGAGGAGAGTGTGTTGAGAAGATGGAGGAAGTATTTTGAGCAGCTGATGAATGAGGAAAATGAGAGAGAGAAGGTTGGATGGTGTGGAGATGGTGAAGCAGGAAGTGGATAGGATTAGTAAGGAGGAAGTGAGAGCAGCGATTAAGAGGATGAAGAATGAAAGGTTGGTAGGACCAGATGACATATTGTTGGAAGCATGGAGATGTTTAGGAGAGATGGCAGTGAAGTTTTTAACCAGATTGTTTAACAGGACTTTGGAAGGTGAGAGGATGCCTGAGAAATGGAGAAGGAGTGTGCTGGTACCGATCTTTAAGAATAAAGGAGATGTGCAGACCTGCAGGAACTACAAGGGAATAAAGTTGATCAGTCACACTATGAAGTTATGGGAAAGAGTAGTGGAAGCCAGGCTGAGAGAAGAGGTGATCATCTGTGAGCAACAGTATGGTTTTATGATGAGGAAGAGCACCACAGACGCATTATTTGGTTTGAGAATGTTGATGGAGAAGTATAGAGAAGGATAGAAGGAGTTGCACTGTGTGTGTATGTGGAGTTTGTGGTATTGTATGAGGAAGTCAGGTGTGTCAGACATGTATGAGGACAGTCTGACAGGAGTGAAGTGTGCAGTAGGAATGACAGACTGGTTTCAGGGGGAGGTTGGACTGCATCAAGGATCGGCTCTGAGCCCTTTCCTGTTTGTAGTGGTGATGGACAGGTTGACGGACATGGTCAGACAGGAGTCTTCTTGGACTATGATATTTGCGATGGACAGGATTAAAAACGAGTTTATTAGAGAGACATTATGTTACTCTGTGGAAGTTGTTTCCTGGAAGTGTTAAAATTTTAAGCCATTTTTGTAGCTTTTGGATTGTTTTTTAATCATGTGCTAAGTGATGTGAGTGAGTGAGTGAGTGAGTGAGTGAGTGAGTGAGTGAGTGAGTGAGTGAGTGAGTGAGTGAGTGAATGCTATCACATTTGTTTGCACTGTTTATATCATTAGCATGCGGAAGTCTTTTAGGTTGCTGTAAAATTGCGTCTTTGTGTGTGTGTGTGTGTGTGTGTGTGTGTGTGTGTGTTTTGTGTATTACATAATTATGGTGATGTAGTAAAGTCTAAAAGAACTAATAGGGCTGATGATGGGAAGTGGGAGAGACTAAAAATAGGCAGCATGCCAGGGCACCAGGCGCTTACATAATCAAACCACCCAAGCTAATGAGGTGGGCATACTCTCACTCTCTCTCTCTCTCTCTCTCTCTCTCTCTCTCTCTCTCTCTCTCTCTCCCTCTCTCTAGCCATCTCTCTATCTTCCTCCCACTCCCCATCCGCTTCATCTGCCGGGGTTCGAGCCTCATCTTGTCATTTCTTTCTCCTTTCTCTCTTTTGCGCTTGCTCTTTTGCACTTACTTTCTCTCTCTCTCTCTCTCTCTCTCTCTCTCTCTCTCTCTCTCTCTCTTTCTCGCTCTCTCTCTCTCTCTCTCTCTCTCTCTCTCTCTGTCTCTCTCGCTCTTTGCTTTCTTGTCCTGATTTTTATGATGTAACTTCTTCTGTGCCTCATCTGTCCATCTGCATGCCTGCTTGCGTGACTACTAGCGAGCCTTTATCCTCTCTGTGCCTGGGTTTGGAACCGAGTCATTATTTTCATCACCAGCATCTCTCTCTCTCTCTCTCTCTCTCTCTCTCTCTCTCTCTCTCTCTCTCTCCTCTCTCTCTCTCTCAATCACTCACTCTGTCTCACACACTCACTCACGCACTCTGTTTCACTCAGTCCTTCATTCTCTCCCCCTTCTTTCTGTTTCATTTTCTCCAATTCCTGTATCTGTCGATCTGTCTGCGGATTCTCTCATACATGAGCTTGACCTGCAAAGTGTAATTGGAAATAAATGTAGTCACATCACACAACTAATTCACACACTTCACTTTTCACTACACACTGTTCACTGCTCAATATTCACTACACACTGTTCACTACTCAATATTCACTACACACTGTTCACTACACACTGTTCACTACACACTGTTCACTACTCAATATTCACTACACACTGTTCACTACTCACTGTTCACTACACACTGTTCACTACTCAATATTCACTACACACTGTTCACTACTTATTGTTAAATGCACACTTCACTACTCACTCTTCACTACACACTGTTAACTACACATGGTTAAATACTCACTCTTCACTACACACTCTTCACTACACACTGTTCACTTCTTATTGTTAAATGCACACTATTCACTACTCACTCTTCACTACACACTGTTCACTACACACGGTTCACTACTCACTCTTCACTACACACTGTTCACTACACACGGTTCACTACTAGCTGTTCACTACTAGCTGTTCATTAAACATGGTTCACCAACACTGTTCACCACACACTGTTCACTACTCATTGTTCAATGCACACTGTTCACTACTCACTCTTCACTACACACTGTTCACGACACACTGTTTACTACTCACTCTTCACTGCACACTGTTCACTACACACAGTTCACTACACACGGTTCACTACTAGCTGTTCACTACTAGCTGTTCATTAAACATGGTTCACCCAACACTGTTCACTACTCATTGTTCAATGCACACTGTTCACTACACACTGTTTACTACTAGCTGTTTTCATCACCAGCATCTCTCTCTCTCTCAATCACTCACACACTCACTTACTCACTCTGTTTCACTCAGTCCTTCATTCTCTCCCCTTCTTTCTGTTTCATTTTTCCAATTCCTGTATCTGTCGATCTGTCTGGATTCTCTCATTCATTGGCTTGACCTGCAAAGTGTAATTGGAAATAAATGTAGTCACATCACACAACTTATTCAAATACTTCACTTTTCACTACACACTGTTCACTACTCAATATTCACTACACACTGTTCACTACACACTGTTCACTACTCAATATTCACTAAACACTGTTCACTACACACTGTTCACTACTCAATATTCACTAAACACTGTTCACTACTCAATATTCACTACACACTGTTCACTACTCAATATTCACTACACACTGTTCACTACACACTGTTCACTACTTAATATTCACTACACACTGTTCACTACTCACTCTTCACTACACACTGTTCACTACACACTGTTCACTACTCAATATTCACTACACACTGTTCACTACTCACTCTTCACTACACACGGTTCACTACACACACTGTTCACTACTAGCTGTTCACTACTAGCTGTTCACTACTAGCTGTTCATTAAACATGGTTTACCCAACACTGTTCACCACACACTGTTCACTACTCATTGTTCAATGCACACTGTTCACTACTCACTCTTCACTACACACTGTTCACGACACACTGTTTACTGCTCACTCTTCACTACACACTGTTCACTACACACGGTTCACTACTAGCTGTTCACTACTAGCTGTTCATTAAACATGGTTCACCAACACTGTTCACCACACACTGTTCACTACTCATTGTTCAATGCACACTGTTCACTACTCACTCTTCACTACACACTGTTCACGACACACTGTTTACTACTCACTCTTCACTGCACACTGTTCACTACACACAGTTCACTACACACGGTTCACTACTAGCTGTTCACTACTAGCTGTTCATTAAACATGGTTCACCCAACACTGTTCACTACTCATTGTTCAATGCACACTGTTCACTACACACTGTTTACTACTAGCTGTTTTCATCACCAGCATCTCTCTCTCTCTCAATCACTCACACACTCACTTACTCACTCTGTTTCACTCACTCCCTCATTCTCTCCCCCTTCTTTCTGTTTCATTTTTTCCAATTCCTGTATCTGTCGATCTGTCTGCGGATTCTCTCATTCATTGGCTTGACCTGCAAAGTGTAATTGGAAATAAATGTAGTCACATCACACAACTTATTCAAATACTTCACTTTTCACTACACACTGTTCACTACTCAATATTCACTACACACTGTTCACTACACACTGTTCACTACTCAATATTCACTAAACACTGTTCACTACACACTGTTCACTACTCAATATTCACTAAACACTGTTCACTACTCAATATTCACTACACACTGTTCACTACTCAATATTCACTACACACTGTTCACTACACACTGTTCACTACTTAATATTCACTACACACTGTTCACTACTCACTCTTCACTACACACTGTTCACTACACACTGTTCACTACTCAATATTCACTACACACTGTTCACTACTCACTCTTCACTACACACGGTTCA
>NC_060885.1:5288631-5391131 GCF_014805685.1 Silurus meridionalis | reverse complement strand
CGCTTAATGTATTTTGGTTGGAGACTTCATGGATAAAACTATTCGGACACCTGACCTTTCCAGCTGTATGTGGTTCCTGCCCAAACTGCTACCATGGAGTTGGAGGTACACAATTGCATAGGATGTATATGGAAGCAGTAGCATGAGATTTTCCCTTCACTTCAGACCCAAACATGTTCCAGCATGACAATACCCCAGTGCACAATGCCAGCTACATGAAGATATACTTTACATGGGTTGGAGTAGAAGATGTGGACTGGAGTGGAAGAAAAATGGAATGGAAGCTCTTGAGGCTACGTCTACATCAATCTGGATAAATTTGAATACGCCTGCCGTTTATTTACATTTGAAACGTCGCGCCAGCGACTGAACGAGCAGCGATCTCAGTTTTCACAGTCCATACTTTGGTAACCATTTTCAAAAATATAAAAAACATATTAATAAAAAAAAAAAACATATTAGTGTGGACATGGTCTGAGTGGCCTGCTATCGAGCTCTGAACTTTATCCTATTTAGGGACTTTCTGGGATGAATTGGAGTCCTCCCGATCCTCCTTACCTCACCTACATCAGGATACGACTTTACTATGGTCACTGTGGCTGAAATCTTCACAAGCACACTCCAATATCTTTCCAGAAGAGTGGAGGTTATTATAACAGTAGATGGAAAGAAATGTGAAATGAGATGTTCAAAAACACATACAAATCTTTTGTCTATACAGGGTAGTGTATTTCTATACACAGAAAGAACCCTGTATCTGCATCTTCAATCCCATTTGATTTTTTATTGTATAGTGCTTTTAACATTGCACATAAATAAATAAATAGCGTTTACATTTGAAATTTATAATTTATCCCTATAAGTTTATCCCTAAAAATGATCCTGAGGTGAGAGTTATAAGGTGAAAAAAACCATCCCTCAGATAATGATAGAAAAAACCTTGAGAAGAACCAGACTCCATTCATTAGATTTCCAGCATTGTTGAGGTTATCAACTGATCTCAATGCCTTAACCACTGAGCTACCACCTTTAGGGTCAGCATAATAGGCATGAAAATTAATTTATGATTTTTTTTATTTGTTTGTTTGCTTTTGGTTGCAACATAATTTAGTAAACAGCATAAATTATATTCGTTTTTAATAATAGGTCTTAAATATGTCCTTGGTCTACTCTGGTTCTGCACTGGGTCTGTCCTGGGTCCGTCTTAGATCTGTCTTGGGTTTGTCTTAAACCAGGTTCTGCTCTGGTTCTGTTCTGGGCCTTCTCTGGTTCTTTGCTGATTTTGTTTTGGGTCTGTTCCTGGATCTTCCCTTTTTCCATTCTGTACTTCCTTTGGTTCTCTCCTGGGTCTACTCTAGTTTTGTTATTGGTCTGTCCTGGGTATGCTTTAGATCTGCTTTTGGGGCTGTCCTGGATTTCTTCTGGTACAGGTCTGCTTTGAATTGCTTAGGATTTTTCCTGGTTCTGCCTCAGTTCTTCCCTGGTCCTCTTGTGAATCTGCCCTGGGTATCTATCAGATCTGTCTTGAACTTGCCCTGATTATTTTGGCCTCACAGCAACACTTTTAAAGCGCACGTGATTATCAGCGTTTTAAACAAAAATACCATCTCACACGCAATGCAGGTGTTAGTGGATTTATTGGAATCCCTTGATATTTCTCCAAACACAGTTATGGCAAGATCTGAATCGAGATATACAGTTTAGAGGAACTAGTTGCATCTGTTGTTTGCTGATGTTGAATATTTCCATACGGTCGTGTGAGTTTCGCTAACCGGTAGTGTACAAAGCATTAGAATCCAAAAGTCTGTCAGGAAAAAAATAAAATAATAGAAAGTCCAATATGAACAGGAAATGGAGTTTTCATCACAAACAGGAGAAGGAGATATGGCTTTGTCTCTTGGATCTGGATTTATTATCCAGCATTAGGGTTTTTTTACCCAAAAAATCTACATCTGACACACTGGACAAAATAAACAAAAAACAAAAAGGGAGCTTTCTGACTGTCCTTCATTAACAGTCCTGCACAGAGACATAAAGGAGAAGAAGAAGGAGAAGAAGCTGTGTGTGTGTTTAACGTGGTGGTCTGAGACAGGAATCACACTTTGCCCTTACGTCGCAGAAAGACGCGGAAATGCTTTTATACAAATGCATAGTATCAATATTATAGAAAAAAAGATGTACAAAACAGTTAAGCGCTACCTCTGTGCAAGATGAAATCAAATTTCAAATGAAACAGAAGAAAGATCATGATGTTCCCGGGTGGGTCTGAGACCCGGACAGTACATGGGTGTGTGCCGTTTTGAACGCCAACACTGAATTACAAACTCTTCAGGTTTCGACTATGTCATTCTTTTTTTTATTTTATAGTTTGGATCAATTCCTTGACTTCCTGTGGTGTGAAGAAATGGAGTATAAAGTCCACATCTTACATCTCAGTCCTTCCTTCCTTCCTTCCTTCCTTCCTTCCTTCCTTATTGGTTCTGCCTTGGATATTTCTGTTTGTCTGTCTGCCTGTCTGTCTGTCTGTCTGTCTGTCTGTCTTTCTCTTTTTTCTTTCTTTCTTTCCGAAAGCATAAAGAAATTTGCCAACACGTTTGGCGATCGTCGTTGCGTTCATTTAGCGTGCTGTGTGCACCAGCACCGGGTTCGAATCTCCTTTGCTCAGCAAAGCAACGAGAAGTAGAACAAAACAGCGTATTCAATCTCACATTCAGATTGTAAAAGTAGTTCATACATACATACATACAATTTAATGTACATTCATATCACTCATACGTACAGGGACACTGAGCTGAATTCCCACACACACACACACACACACACACACACACACACACACACACACACACACACACACAACCAGCGACAAAATTAAAGAAATTAAAGGGGGGGGGTCACTAACAGTAAAATAAATTTTCAACACCCAACAAATGGTTAAAGTAGAAATGTTTCATACAAATCAACGAAATAACTCACTGATTTATTTACAATAGATACTGTAAAATGGTAACTTACGCAAGATAAAAAGGCACAGTTTCCCTTCTTAAATACACTGTAAACATCTTCAAAAAGCATGCATAAACAATTCACTTTACAAAAAAAAAAAAAATCTCATATAGTCTTTGTAGACAAAGTACTATTTTCTTTTTTTTTTTTTAAAACCAGCAAAATAGATTTCTCTCAAAAATACTTTGCCATACATCCTATGAACCTTTCGACATTTATTCTCATTTACAGATATATTTTATATATATATATATATATATATATATATATATATATATATATATATATATATGTACTTATATATAAAAAGAAAAATCAGGGAGCATAATTATTTCAAAGAAAAACAAAAAACAAAAAAGAAAATGATCAAATATTTAACAACTACTTTTCAGGTCCTTTACACATCTCTCGTCTCATATCAGCGCAGTAGCAGACACAGGACTGACCGGGTCTGAACAACAGTCTGGCTTCTCTATATTCCCACTTTATCATTGTGGTACACTTCAACAACGAGCATGTAAACTAACAACATAATCCACACACACACACACACACACACACACACACACACACACACACACACACACACACACACACACACACACACAGAGGGCGTTGTGAACCAAAAAGAAAGTGCCGTATCCCATTCACACCCTCCCCCACACCGGTCCTCTACCGCCATCACATTATCTTTGCTGTGCAAATCAGAGGCTATAAATCACACAGCAGGAGAAAATTCACTCAAACATGGTTCCCGGAATATATATCACAAAAATATCTTACCAATATTACTGTAAAAACACACGATTATTATTATTATTATTATTGTTGTTGTTATATTAATAATAATAATTTTTATTAATATTATTATTATTTTTACTCCCAAAATTAATGGACTTAAAAATAATAATATTACTGATGCATATTAAATTTGTAATGCAATAACAATATCAATAACAATAATAATAATAATAATAATAATAGAAAGAAGAAAATAATATTATGCTTGCATATCACTGTTGCAATGCATATTATTATTATTATTATTATTATTATTATTATTATTATTATTATTAATTTTATTAGCAATGCAGGTACATTCATTGGTATAATACTAACTAAAAAAATAACAGTAATCAGAGGAAAACATAAAAATAAATACAAATTTAAATAATATTACAGCTGCATGTTATTATTATTATTATTAGTAGTAGTAGTAGTATTATTAGTATTATGATTATTACAACCACTACAAGTATAATAATAATAATAATAATAATAATAATAATTAACCAAATACTAAATTAAATTTAGAATATTATTCATCAGTGTGTATTACTGATTATTTGTAGGCTTTTTTAGTGATATATACTGAGAGAAATGTTTGTGTATATTCGGTAGGGAAAGCTATCATCCTTCATTCCCTTCATCCGTCTCCTCCGTTACCATCTTACAGCATCACACAATAAACTCAAGCTTTATTTTCCCCTCTCACTTTCCTCAGTAGCATCACTGTTTCTCCTCCACAGTCTCGTTTAACACCACACTGTCGCTCTCGCCCCGCTGGACTGTTTCCAACTAAAACGATACGGAATGAAACGTCCTTTGTATAAAAACAAACGTGAAGCATGGAAAACGTGAGTATACTGTATGCGTAACATTATTCCTGCAGGTGTGTACGTGTCCCAAGCTGGAGGCGGCTGTAGCTTTTAGTGCTGGTTAGTGTTGTTAGTGTTTTCCATATGAGAGCTGCAGGCATGAAAAGTTCTTCTACATCTAAATGTGCAGGTGCCGCTACTGAAAATCGGATATATAGTGTTTTTTTCATTTTCATTTTAAATAATAAAAGCACCGTGTTCAAACCCAAAAAATAAAAAAATAAAATTATAACACGAGTAATGCTTTTAATTATTTATTTGTTTATTTATGTATTATAATTATTAATATTATTAACCTAAAAAATGGTTAATTTAATTATCACAACAGAGCTGGTTAATTAACTGTCTGTAATGTGTTTGATTACATGTTTAAAAAAAAAAGCACACTGGCCATTCTGATTGGTCCCTATAACTGGTGGGTGGGGCTTAGGTCATTTATATGTAGATCAATTTTTCTGGTTCATATCATTTCTGGTTTCAGCACATTTTTGAAACTAATCTTTTATCATAATTTCATATTGATCTTATTAGCTGTAGCATAAATGTGATCTGGGTGTGTCTACTGGGTGAGAGGGGCATTGTGCTACCCCCCCCCCATAAAAAAAGGTTTCACGGTCTCCGAAAACTTCACACATCACTGTATAAAAGTGACTACATTTTCAGTCAAGCGTTCTACAAAAACATGTTTGGTAAATGAACTTAAACACGAATGAATGCCACAGAATCATGGCTTTGAACTTCTGTAATGACTGAGCCTTGAGTGACCTTCGATGCTTCGTTTATTTGTTCTTGGTCTACATTCTTGCGTTTGGTAATCACAGATGTGCTACAGATCCAGTGGATCAGAGTTTCGTTTTGAAGCGACGGTGGAATTTTCCTTGAACTTATTCGGTTTGACATCCTGTTGATATCTGGAGCAAAAGATTCTACAGAGAATATAAGGACAGCTGATCACTCAAACAGACCAATAAATATATGTGTGTGTGTGTGTATATATACACACACCAAAAAGCAGACGGTCTTGATGATTGTTTTGCATCGTGTGTGTAGTGAAACAGAAATTCCTTTCCTGGAGTTGTGTCGTGAGCATCTCGCTTATTTCGAGCTCCTAAAAACAAAGCCCTTTTCTGTGCTTTTTCCTCCGTCACATTTCTCATTTATTTCCTTCTTCTCCCTTTATTTTTCAGAGCGCTACGTCAGGGCTGCGATGGCGCCGTCCCTCAATTCTACTACAAAATAGTTCTCGCTGTTTACGTGTTTTTATTTATTTTTTTAATAGAAATAAAAACGGGGTATACATTTGCATATTATCTCGGTGTTTGATTGTTCTGGACGTTGAAACGAGGGTAAAAGCGGTCGCATGCTTCGCTTCGTGGTTCGATACACACACGCATTAGACACACTTGTTTAGATGTTAGGTAGTGTAGCCCTTGGAAAATGTCCTTGCTTTGCCTCTTTAGTCCAAAAAAAAAAACAAAAAACACATAAATAAAACCTGTTAATGATGAAAGTTGCTACAGAAATATATTATAGACAGTATTTTTTTGGTAAGTAATTTTTTTCTTTTCTTTTCTGTAAATTGTAAATCCAAAGGGTTAAGTATGTGTAGTGTGTAGTGTTGAGATGAGATGAGTTAACTAATAGAAATGCCTCGATATTTCATTGCAGGTTGTATGTCGAGGGTAGAGGCAAAGACCGTGTCTCTGTATACAACTGAGCTGTTTTAGTATTATTTATACACTTGTACCTGTGCACTACAGCTTTACCAAAGAAACATATGGCTTCATATCCATAGATAGTCAGCATTGTCATTGGGTGAGGAAAGGGGGCAGCTGGGGGAGTGGGTTGATTGGGGGGGCGGTTAATGAACTGTAAAGTTCACTGGCTGGCGACAGACGAGTCGACTCTGTCCGTCTGTGTAGGTTGCCATACGTACATCCGAGCCTCCACTCATGCCTGACATTGTGCATAGCAAGCTGGCCTGGCCCACGTTTCCCTCTCTTTCTTTTCTCTTTCTTTCATTGTGTCTTTCTTTCTTTCCTTCTTCCTTTTCGAGGGGTTTGTCGTCTTCTCTTCCCTCTTCTTATTCGTTCCTTTGTCATTTCATCGCTTGTTTTGTTGGCTGTTTTTTTTTCCCCTCCATCTCCAGTCACTTCTTGTGAAAGTAAAGGATGTGTGTGAGGCCCGATTCCACCTTTGGTATCTGGTCGCTGATGATCTCCACCAGCATCTCGGGAAACTCTACCTTCAGAGCCTGAGACTCGCGGAAGGTGTAGAAGCAGAAGTCCAGCAGGTTTCCCACCAGCTGCGGTGACGCAAAAAAAAAGACACGAGGATAAATGCATTGGATTTAGTGATGATGATGATGATGATGATATGAAAATGGAATTTGTTTGGATGGAGTTAACACTTTTACAGATAGTTTATTTAGGGCTGTTTTGAGAAATACATTCGATGTAAATCATCCCCAAAGTGCTCTGAAGTTATACACATCATTATCCTGATATTTATTACTCCAGTAAGTGTTGCTCTTCGCAGTCCAACATGGCGCATGGTGACACATGCAGCACGAGTCAAAACATTTCGGTTTAAACCTTCTACAACGCAAACCATAATTGAACCATTTATTTCTAGTAGGAAGATGAATGATATTGTAGCATACGAATAATTTCAGTTAGATTTAAATATACTGTGATATATTGATTAATTAATTGACTGGTTGATTGATTCTTTAAAAAAAAGTCCAAATTCTTTTTCATGCCATTTTGGTTTGTTAAAAACATCTAAACATTTTAATATATTTTACAATATTTTTTTATTTTGCATGAAAAAGAAACATCTGACCAAATAAATAAATAAAAATATAAATACATTAATTAATTAATACAAATAAAAAAATTAAATATATAAAATTAAATTAAATAAAAAATAAATAAATAGAATAGAATTTAATTTAATTTAATTTAATTTAATTTAAGATATACTGAATAGACAAGACATGCCTGGTGTTTGATTTTTGTCTTTTGTTTTGTATTGGTGTGAATGTACAATGTGTCTGCTTGATGTGAACAATCACAGGTTATCTCATTAACACTGAAGTCTTTCGCCCTTCACAAACTGCTTCCTGGAACCTGTTTTATCGTGCTAATCAGTGAAGTTGGCCATTGTTGGTGTAGCTGCTGTAGATGTTTGTGTTTTTCCTGCTTACATCATGCATGGCATCCAGAAGCTTGGTGAGCTGGAAGAAACGCTGCCATGTCTGCCCCGAGTTGTTGGTTGCTTTGCCCACGGATCGCCGCAGCTCTTTAATGTAGTTCACCCTCATCTCCTCGAACGCAGCCTGGTTCTTCAGGCCGTCCTTGGGCACTGTTAAAACAGCACATGAAGCCATTACTGCACGGCATTATCCATATTTCTAAGGGGGAAGCTCTAACACATGCATACGGGGTGGTATCATAAAGGCAGTATAGTAACAATCGAATAGATGGCAGCACAAAGCTGCACGCACAGTCACACGGAGCACCGACCTTCATATTCATGTGCCAGTGCTGTTGACGAGATGAAATGCAGCACAGAAGAGCTTCTTTTTTATGGTTTGTTGCTCTTACTGATGCTGAAGTTGAGCTGAACAACGGAGTGACCTGAATATTTCTGAACGAGATCCACTATATTTTCAAAAGTATTTGGACACCTGACTTTTCCAATCATATCCTGGTTCTTCCTCAAACTGTTCCCACAAATGCTTTGGATGCATTCGGTTGCATAACATTTTTCCTTGACTTCCTTTCACTTTGACTAGAAGACCCACACCTGTCTCAGCATGAAGACAACTCCATGAAGATATGCTTTATATGGTTTGAAGTGGAGGATCATGAGTGGCCTGCTATAGAGCTATAAACCCAATTGAACACCTTTGAGATGAATTGAAATGCTGATTACACCCCAGTCCTCCTCCCCTCACCTCCATCAGTACCTGACTTTATTAACACTCTTTTGGATGAATGAATTTCACACAAAACTCCACAAGCACACTCCAAAATCTAGTGGAACATCTTCCCAGAAGAGTGGAAGTTATTAGAACAGCAAATGGGGACTAAATGTGGAATAGGCTGTTCAAAAAACACATACCAATCACACGCTCAGGTGTCCAGCTTTAACAGTGCACTAAAAAAGGTATTTAAATCCATTTGTAAAACATGCAGTTACGTTGGTTATTGCACAAACAACCCAGATAAGAGACATGTAGCGAAAATGTGGTTATATTTAGCGTCATACGGGCGTTTTAGGTTGCTATCAGTCATCCGTTGTTGTTGTTGTTTGTTTTTGTTTTTTTATTGGGTCCAGGGAATAAAAACACTTCCTTGTTCTGTTATTTATGTCATGTTTTTCTTTTCTTTTTCGATGTGAAGTTATTGGCTAATGAGTTCCAAACAGAGAACTGTCTTATGTAACGTATCCGTCCCTTTCTAGCTAGTTTCTGGTCTGATGAGCTAAAGGATTACATAGTTTACATGTGACCAGATGTAAACAAAAGACAAAAAGACAGTTCCGAATAAGTTTATCCCATCTGCGAAAGTTTTTTTTTTTTCTGGTTCTCGATTCGGACGGCTGAAATGCTCTTCTGTAACGTAGTTGCTTTTGTGAAACATGTGAACATTTCATAGCTAGTTAGTGTAGCTAGCAGTTTTATTTTTGTCATTTATGCATTAAATCCCGGTTTAATGTCGGACAATATTTTCACGGACCGGACTTTAAGGTGTGGTGGATAAATACAACAAAATAAAATTATACGACCATAAAAACTGGTATTTTCTAAAATAATAATAAACGTGAATCCACTGTGTTGTTTTATGTTCATTTTGCTCACTTGGGAGTTTGAATTTAGCGGTAATGTATTATGTGTTAGCGGCTGGAGCAGCTCCTTTAAGAAGGTAGTGGATGGAGGTAAGACGTGACCGAGGCATCATGACATGCATCAAGAGTGAGTCATAGACAGATGTGGAGGAGAGAATCCAGTCATTTTCCAAAATAAAACTGTTCAGAATCAGATAATAAATAAAACGGAAATAATGTAAGTTATGTATTCTTTCTGTGCGGCTCGGTACCAATTGACCCACGGACCGGTGCCGGTCCACGACCCGGGGGTTGGGCACCACTGACTTAGAGGACTTTTTTTCCATTTTGGAAATTGTCACTTCAGTGTCTGATGCTTTACATCAAACACACATGCCTCGTTCCATGCTGTGTTCAAATCCCTGAAGAATTGGTTTAAAGTTCCACATGTATTTTAAATCTTATTTCTGTGCTAAACCTACACCACTGTGTATGTGTGTGTGTGTGTGTGTGTGTGTGTGTGTGTGTGGGATGTGTTTCCTGTAAGGACGAGATTGCACAAGTGTTCCTTCTGCTGATTGACAGGAATGTGTTAAAGCCCTCCTTTCCTTTCCTCTCCTCCTCCTCTCCTCTCCTCTCCTCCTCTCCTTATCTCTCTCCTCTCTTCTCTTCTCTCCTCTCCTTATCTCATCTCTCCTCTCCTCTCGTCTCCTCTCTTCTCCTCTCCGCCTCCTTGTCTCTCCTCTTTCTTCTCTCCTCTCCTCTCTCTCCTCTCCTCATCTCTTCTCTCCTCTCCTTATCTCATCTCTCCTCTCCTCGTCCTCCTCTCCTCTCTCCTCTCCTCTCCTTTCCTTTCCTTTCCTTTCCTCTTCTTTCCTCTCCTCTCCTCTCCTCTCCTTGTCTCTCTCTCCTTTCCTCTGCTCTCCTCTCCCCTACTCTCCTCGTCTCTCCTCTCCTCCTCATCTCTCCTCTCCTTTCCTCTCCTCGTCTCCTCCTCCTCTCCCCTACCTCCTTGTCTCTCCTCTCCTCTCCTCGTCCTCCTCTCCTCTCTCTCCTCTCCCCTACCTCCTTGTCTCTCCTCTCCCCTACTTTCCTCTTATCTCCTTGTCTCCTCCTCCTCCTCTCCTTTCCCTACTCTCCTCTCCTCGTCTCTCTTCTCCTCTCCTCTCCTCCTCTCTCCTCTCCTTATCTCTCTCCTCTCTTCTCTTCTCTCCTCTCCTCTCCTCTCCTCTCCTTGTCTCTCCTCCTCTCTCCTCTCCTCTCCTCCTCTCCTCATCTCTCCTCTCCTTTCCTCTCCTCATCTCTCCTCTCCTCTCCCCTACTCTCCTTGTCTCTCCTCTCCTCGTCTCTCCTCTCCTCTCTCTCCTCTCCTCTCCTCTCCTCTCCTCTCCTCGTCTCTCCTCTCCTCTCCCACTCGCTCTGCTTAATTCCTTCATGCTGACCCACAGCTCGTGGTGTCGTTAGCGTCCAGCTGGCACTTAAAGCTCAGGCGGATAAAAAGCGAAGTGATTATGAGCTGCTAAACTTTGTAGCCGTCATAAGGAGTTATAAAGGTGGTTATTTATTTCACGTACGCTTCTCGTTTCTGTCAGAGCTCTACTAGAGAATTCTTATTTAAAAACGAGATAAGTGGAAGCTGTGACTCACTGTGACTCTGCCTCAGACTCCACAGCATGGCATCTTTAATTCATGATCTTTTCTAATATTGTAGTAAAGACTGTGGTTTTAGGTGGAAAACTAAATAGTGTAGTGTGGTCAAAAAAGCTTCTTTTAATCCTTGCCAAAATTGTTTACTTATAAATCATATAATGGATGACGTGTACTTTTTATCTCTTTATAGCTACCTTTAAAGTGAGGAAACCTCAACACATGCTGTTTTTTGGATTATAGCAACTACAAGGCAGGGTCAAGAGGTGGGGTTTGGACACTAGTTTTGTAACACGCCAGATGGCAGCACAAGGATGGACACACAGTCACAGGGAGCACCGACCGTCAAATGTCAGTGTGCCAAAACACACCATCCTGTGTACATCGAGAGCTGTGCAACTTGTGCTTTTCTGACCAAATCTGCTATTTCATCATGGACAGCAAGTCACCAAGCTCTCCTCATGCATGGGTTTCTCACTAAAAATATCCTCTGACACTGAAGACTCCTTTGTCCTCTAAACTGTGTTCCACCCTGATCCCTGTTCACATCGTTACTATAGAAACGATGAAGTATCCTAGATGTCAGAGCTTCTGACGTGCACCGCGCTATCAACCTCATTAATACAACACTTCAATCTAATAAATACACTTTTTAAATGTTTGAGAAATCCTTGTAGGAAGTTCGAAATATGTCTGAACATCTGTTCGTGCCATTCGCTCCGTCTTATTTTTTTTTTCCGAAAAACCTCTGACAGGGATAATGAATAGAAACGATAGCAGAAGTACACCCCTGACATGCGTTGTTAATTGTTGTCATCTGTTAATGACTAACACGCGATACGATCTCAATTAGTGCACCGCTTTATCACATATGCACAAGAACTTCCTACTGCTTTCTGAAAATATAATCGTTCTATTACTGGAATGCGATGCAGACGCACAGAAGCATGGAACAAGCTTTTCTCATTTGTCTTTTAATGATTCGATGAACAACACAAGGAAGAGAAGCACTGAATCTCACACCACTGACCTACAGACTGACTCTGGGTTCTTGGTTATAAAACTCTTCTAAAGCCAATACACCCACCCTGACCCCACATACCACCATTACAATAAACCACTCTGACCCCACATACCACCATAACAATACACCACCCTGACCCCACCTACCACCATAACAATAGACCACCCTGACCCCACCTACCACCATAACAAAACACCCACCCTGACCCCACATACCACCATAACAATACACCCACCCTGACCCCACCTACCACCATTACAATAAACCACTCTGACCCCACCTACCACCATAACAATAGACCACCCTGACCCCACCTACCACCATAACAAAACACCCACCCTGACCCCACCTACCACCATTACAATAAACCACTCTGAACCCACATACCACCATAACAATACACCACCCTGACCCCACCTACCACCATAACAATACACCCACCCTGACCCCACCTACCACCATAACAAAACACCCACCCTGACCCCACCTACCACAATAACAATAAACCACCCTGACCCCACCTACCACCATAACAATAAACCACCCTGACCCCACCTACCACCATAACAAACATCCACCCTGACCCCACCTACCACAATAACAATAAACCACCCTGACCCCACCTACCACAATAACAATAAACCACCCTGACCCCACCTACCACCATTACTATACACCCACCCTGACCCACTTAACCCTGCATACCACACTATCCACTATGTCCCTGCTTACAACTATAACCACCCACCCTACCAACCTTCACCCTATTTACCACCATAACTAAAGACACACCCACTATAATCCCATCTACCACCCACAACTACCCCCACACCCTTACTTCACTTACCACCATAGCTACTGACCACCTCAACCCTGCCTAATATTATACCTACGCACCATGACCCTGCCTCCCACCAGAGGCACCTGTCCACCTTGACCCCACCTACCACAATAACTAAAGATCCATTCACCATTAACCTACCATCCTAACTACCCCCACTTAAAGAAATAAATTATGAATGGATAAAAGTTAGTCATTTTTCAATAAATAAAAATATATTTGTCCTTATATATAAGGAAGAAATCACTTTTTCTCACGTGCTGCTTTAGAGAAAACAATCAACTTCAAGATAAAAACAGTAACTCCTCTGAAGTTCCCAGCTGCCACCAGGGGGCGAATGTTTCCTTCTTCGTCTCTCGAGGCCGAGCGTGTGCCTGGGAAACTTTCATCTCCTAACCACGGTTATCAAACCATCTGACCGTAAGACTGCTCGTCTAATATTAGCTTTTATCACGATGACTGACATAATTCAAGTGAAAGAATCCGATAAGAGCTTGATGAATGCAGGTCCAGATCTCCTTTTTTTTGCATGTTTGATGTTGAATCACGATAGACGGGGAAAAACCCCGAGCAGGAATGAGACATCTATCAATTCAAGCAACTATTTACGTCTGGAGCACGTAGCCTGAACGGCCAAGTCATGCTTACTCCGACCTCCGAAGCCTTTCCTCCTCCTCCTCTCTCTCTCTCTCTCTCTCTCTCTCTCTCTCTCTCTCCTTCCTTACAAATGCTCCTGTTTGAGGGAAGTGAAGGAAAAAAGCAGCAGTTGGAGCTCGGCCTGAAGCTTGGCTGGATTTTATTAAGTACAGCAGGGCTCTCTGGAAGAGCTTCAGAGGATCAGCAGAAATAACGCTGCAATGAGAACTCCAGCTCCAACTTCACCTGAGTCTCTTTCTCTCTCTCTCTCTCTCTCTCTCTCTCTCTCTCTCTCTCTCATTCTCTCTCTCACACACACTCATTTGGAGCAGGAAGTAGTTCAAAGCATTTGTGTTCCAAAACTCCATAATGGACCATTAACACATTCATAACGTATAATAATGCATTTGTTCCGAAAACCATTGCACCTTAAAAGTTCCTTTTTCCTTCCTTCCTTGACGCCTTCCTTTCTTTCTACCTTTTTTCTTGCTTTCCCTTCACACTCACTCTCTTGCTTCCTTATTTACTCTCTTCCTTCTTACTCACTCACCCATTTACTCACTCACTCACTCACCACTCACTCACTCATTTACTCACCACTCACTCACTCATTTACTCACTCACTCACTCATTTACTCACTCACTCACTTACTCACCACTCACTCACTCACCACTCACTCACCACCACTCACACTCACTCACCACTCACTCACCACCACTCACCACCACCACCACTCACCACTCACTCACTCACTCACTCACACACTCACTCACCACTCACCACTCACCACCACCACTCACTCACTCACTCACTCACTCATTACTCACTCACTCACCACTCACTCACACTCACTCATTTACCACTCACTCACTCTCACTCACTCACCACTCACCACTCACTCACACACTCACTCACTCACTCACACCACTCACTCACCACTCACTCACTTACTCACTCACCACTTACTCACCACCACCACTCATTTACTCACTCCACCACCACTCACTCACCATTTACTCACTCACTCACCACTCACTCACTCACTCATTTACCACTCACTCACTCACTCACTCACTCACTCATTTACTCACTCACCACCTCACCACTCACTCACCACCACTCACCACTCACCACTCACTCACCACCACCACTCACTCACCACCACTCATTTACTCACTCACCACACTCACTCACTCACCACTCACCACCACTCACCACCACCACTCACCACCACTCACTCACCACTCACACTCACTCACTCACTCACCACTCACCACTCACCACCATTTACTCACTCACTCACTCACTCACCACTCACACTCACTCACCACACTCACTCACTCACTCACTCACCACTCACTCACTCACTCATTTACTCACTCACTCACACACTCACTCACTCACTCACTCACCACTCACTCACCACACTCACTCACCACCACCACCACTCACTCACTCCACCACTCACCACCACCATTTACTCACCACCACCACCACTCATTTAATCACCACCACTCACCACTTACTCACTCACCACTTACTCACTCACTCACTCACTCTCTTGCTTCCTTATTTACTCTCTTCCTTCTTACTCACTCACCACTCACCACTCACTCACTCACCACTCACCACTCACCACCACTCACTCATTTACTCACCACTCACTCACCACCACCACCACCACCACCACTCATTTACTCACTCACCACCACTCACCACTCATTTACTCACTCACTCACCACTCACTCACTCACTCACTCACCCATTTATTCACTCACTCACCACCACTCACCCATTTATTCACTCACCACCACTCACTCATTTACTCACTCACCACCACCACTCACCCATTTATTCACCACTCACTCACCACCACTCACTCACTCATTCACTCACTCACCACTCACCCATTTATTCACTCACTCACTCATTTACTCACTCACCACTCACCACTCACTTACTCACCACCACCACCACCACCACCACTCACTCATTTACTCACTCACCACTCACTCACCCATTTATTCACTCACTCACTCATTTACTCACCACCACTTACTCACTCACTCACTCATTTACCCACTCACTCATTAACTTACTCACCACTCACTCACTCACTCACCATTTACTCACTCACCACTCACTCACTCATTTACCCACTCACTCATTAACTTACTCACCACTCACTCACCATTTACTCACTCACTCACCACCACCACCACTCACTCATTTACTCACCACCACTCACCACTCACCCATTTATTCACTCACTCACTCACTCACTCACCACCACCACCACTCACCCATTTATTCACTCACTCACTCACTCATTTACTCACTCACCACTCACCCATTTACTCACTCACTCCTCACTCACTCACTCACTCACTCACTCACTCACTCACTCACTCACTCACCCATTTATTCACTCACTCACTCACTCACTCATTTACCCACTCACTCACTCACTCACTCACTCACTCACTCACTCACTCACTCACTCATTTACCCACTCACTCACTCACTCACTTACTCACTCACTCACCACTCACTCACTCACTCACTCCTCACTCACTCATTTACTCACTCACCCACTTACTCACTCACTCACTCACTCACTCACTCACTCACTCACTCACTCACTCAGTCCATCACACATTCCCTCACTCCCTTAGACACTTACTGATGGCCCTTTCCTCTGAGTTACACAGCCTTGTGAAGTTTTAGAGGAAGCCCGTATCACCCTTTACTGTTATTTAGTGATATGCAAACCAGCACTCGTCTTTTCCACAATCAATATTTACAATATTTAAAAAAATTTACATCTACACAACTTAGTCATTGTGGGTTAAGGGCCTTGCTCAGGTAGTTTGGTGGTGCTGGGATTTGAACCCATGACCAGATGAGCCTGTGTGTAAGCACTCTGCAGCATGTAAATCCTCAATGATGCAACTCTGACTCCTGCAGTACAGCACATTCGCTCCGAAACAAAGCGACTCCAATTCCCGGGAGTGTGTTTCCTGTTCAAATAGTGAACCTGCTGGCACTTTGCTTTTGTGCCACGATAACATGACGAAGTCGTAGAACTGGTACGCGCTGCTCATGAACCCGCTGACACCAGGTCGTGCCTGCAGTGGTGCGTGACTCCAACTTAGCAGACGGGATTTACCGGTTTCATCAAATTCCCCGATTCCTCTTAACTGATATCTATACAGACTCGGTTTTGATTACAGGCTCTGATTCGCAGCGATGTATCTTAGAGGGTATCTCTTCCTGTAAATGTAGAGTTTTACTAACCAGTTACTGGAAGCATATTTTACATGAGTGGGTAGTTACAGTCACACTCTCCTCCAAACATGTTCAACCCCTTCATGAGACTAAAGCTTACATTTTTATGTGTGTAGATACACAGTGCACACTAATTCCCCATTCGTATTTCAGTAGGGGAAATGGTAGCACAGTGGTTAAGATGTTTGAGTTCTACACCTTCAAACTTTAACTGCTGGGCCCTTGAGTAAGGCCCTTAACCCTCAACTGCTCAGTTGTATAAAATAATTTTAAAAAATCTACGTTGCTCTAAATAAGGGCATCCGCAAAATGGTGTAAATGAGGAACTATTCATTTTGTCTTTTTTTTTTTTTTTTAATTTTTGATAGAAAATAATGTTTGCAGAATTAAGTAAAAGTGAAAGACACGCAGTAATGTGGCTAATTTCCAAATAATATTCCTCATATTCTACAGACATTTGCAAAAAATCAAACAATGACCATTTTTTAGCTATCCATAATTGAAAATAATATATATTTCCTGTTTACAATACTTAGGATGCATTTTTTTATATATATTCAGGTTTGTTTGCATTTCTTTTACTTTTCTTTTCCTTTCTTTTGTCTCATTGTTGTACGCTTTGCCAATGTGTATGTTTAAGTCTTTTTCTCGTTTATTGCTCTTTGCCACTTCAGGCAGCGTTCCAGCACCTATTCTTACTATCGTTATTATTAATAGCTATTTTTAATGTTTTGGAGCAAGTTTCTTTTATGACTTCTAGCGGTTCTAGCGGCTACAAAAAAGTCTCTTTACTAGAAAAAGAAAAAGATCTGCACCAAACCAAACTAAACACTGACATGATTTTAATTGGTTCTGACTGAATTTGTTGGCAAAAATTGTTAAAAAAACAAAAGCAAAACAAAAGAAAATAAACATATAAGCCATTTTCCTGCAATTGTGTCTAAATAGAATGGGTTAGGGTTACTGAGTGGTAGATCAGCATTTAAAGCTGGTCACTGATTGGTAGGTCTGTGGTTCAAGTCCCTGTATTGCCAAGCTCCCACTCTGGGGCTCTTTTGCAAGGCCCTGAACCCTCTGTGCTCCAGGGGTCTAGTGTACACACACACACACACACACACACACACACACACACACACACACACACTCACCCGTGCTGAGGAGCAGCAGGACTTTCATGGCCAGGAACTCCTCATAGGTGAGCTGCAGACGGACAAACTCCTGACTGACCTGCTTCATGCTCACACACAGATCGTACATGGCCGACTGTTGCATTCGCTCCCTTGAAGGAAGAGAAATTGAACAAAGAAAAGCGTTAGCATTAATACCCAATACAGCAGCAATGAGAATACAAACATAAAATAATTAAATAAAATTATTTTCAAACTATAAATATCCTGAAAAATTATGACTAAAAATACGCCATGGTTTGGTGTGTTATGTGGTGTGTAAAGCTGGTTAATAATGCTTAATAACGTTGATATCAGCTTCTTTTTTATGAACACCTACACTCATCAGTCAGTCTAAAACCGGCAAGAGTCAAGCACAGCCAGATAAAACTCCAATAAAAAAAAATCACTTTATACTAAAAAACCCATAACGGAAAAACACACAGGTTTTGTGTTCAAAGGTCAGAACCAATAATAAAATATTCAACTTCTCTAATTTCTCTTTATTATCAATAATAATAATAAATGTGTTGGCCCCAAAATCAGTATTTAGTGTAACGTTTTAAACTAAAACTAACTAATAAACCTGCATTTTATATATTGAAATATAAAGCAAGTAGATAGATGATAGATAGATAGATAGATAGATAGATAGATAGATAGATAGATAGATAGATAGATAGATAGACATGCGACAGACAGACAGACAGACAGACAGACAGACAGACAGACAGACAGACAGACAGATAGATAGATAGATAGATAGATAGATAGATAGATAGATAGACAAACAGACAGATAGACAGACAGACATGTGACAGACAGACATGCGACAGACAGACATGCAACAGACAGACAGACAGACAGACAGACAGACAGATAGATAGACATGCGACAGACAGACAGATAGATAGATAGATAGATAGATAGATAGATAGATAGATAGATAGATAGATAGATAGATAGATAGATAGATAGACAGACAGACATGTGACAGACAGACAGACAGACAGACAGACAGATAGACAGATAGACAGATAGATAGATAGATAGATAGATAGATAGATAGATAGATAGATAGATAGATAGATAGATTTATTTGAACTGGAGACCTGAACATGTTCCAGCATGGCAGTGACCCTATGCAGAAAGCCAGCTCAATGAAGATACACCTTTTATGGTTTGGAGTGGTAGATCTTCTGCTATCGAGCTATTAAACCCTTTTGGAAACCTACACCAAGGGACTATGGTCAGGTGTCCACCAACTTTAGTTCTTATAGTGTGTCTTTGTTTTATGTAATGATAAAAGTCCCATTCAGCTGTTTAGAATACAGATGCACACAAACACAAATCACGGCGTTAAGAAAGAAGCTCTGTATCAACTTTAAAAAAAAGCTGTATTCCACTGCAAGACAATTCGGTGCGCTAATACCTAACCACACGCACGCCTGTGTGTACGCCGAGCAAATCGTATTTTGCGACGCCAGCTCCACACATTTTTGAGTGTGAGAAAATACGTTTAAAAAAAAAAGGCAATAGAGACGGAGGAAAAGGAGGCGGCGAGGGAAATGTGCGGGCCAGATGAAACCGGAGGGAGTTTATGGGTTTTGGAAGTGGCAGCGCTTTTAAATCAGAGTCATGTTGACAAAAAATAATCAAAGGCCAGACTTAAAACGCCAGAGTTCATGTGCGAGTCCACATGCTCACTGGGTATGTGTGTGTGTGTGTGTGTGTGTGTGTGTGTGTGTGTGTGTGTGTGTGTGTGTGTGTGTGTGTGTGTATGTCTTTATATCCATGTTAGGACGATTGCTTTATATGTTACCATCAAGTCCATAAGTTTTTGAACTTTTTTTTTTTTTAAACAATTTTTCCTCTTTACACCAAATGGATTTAAACCGAATTAATTAAGACGTCCAACACTTTGATCTTATAGGAATTACAGCCTTTTTTTGTCTATTTTTTTTGTTAAAAATTCCATCTATTCATTTCCACGGGTTCCAAAATAAATAAGGTGGCATGTTTTCTTATTATTTCATAGAGAATTAAAGAGATTAAACACCCGTAGTTGATTCCAGTGTTTGAATTTGCACTTGATAGGTGTTTAGGGAACTCTCACTATATGTGTCGATGTAGCTGAGCTATCATCAGGCTCCATCAACTCCAACTTAACCCCCTAAACATATCTAGGTATCAGTTCAATGCATAAAGGTTGAGATGGTTGTAGCTCAGTGGTTAAGGCATTGGACTCTTAATCATTGACTGCTGTTGTAAATTACTCTGGGTAAGAACGTCTGCTAAAATGTCATCAATATAAAGTCATAAAGTCATAAGTCATTGAATACAAAACGGTTAAAACGGTTGTCAACATCTTTTAAGTTTTAATTTCTATTAAACTTTTAAATCGTGTAATCTTAAATTGATGAATTGTGCAGAATCTTGAATGTCACTGATGAAGCAAAGTGGATGGAATCAGATCAACCAACTAGTTCCCCAAAATAGGTAAATCTCGTGAACCTTCAATTGGTGAGCAAATACAGACAATTACAACGTCTGAAAATGGATGAAGAACCAGGAAACGAATGAAATTCAGCCTCGAATTTTGAGTACAGAAGAAATTCAGCTCTAAGTTTTCACAATCACTGTAGTCCAATCCGTAGTTTACATCAGGAAATACTGTACCTGTGAGCTGTCATACTGACAACATGACTGAACGTTTTTGAGGATCTTGTTTGCGAACAAGACAAAAGGACTCGTTATTCTGATAGCAATGAGATGTTCATTGACACAAATACTTCCACTTAAGAAAAAAGTACAGGCTTCTGCAAGAAAGCCAATGTGTTGTGCTGTTTGTAGACATTGTTTTGAAAATGCTATTTAATCTTCTCTAAAGGACTAATCTCTTTCAGTAACTTTATTACTTCCAACATGTCTGTGCAGATTTTCACACATCCAAGACATTGAACCTTTCTTGCATTGTGGCTGTCAAACCTTTTCCTATTTCATATCCTGACCCGTATTTGAACACAGAAAAAGGAAGTGCAGGGTCAGGGAGCAGGATTGGCATCTCCGGGAGATTTCGGTTATGGGCGTCGCTCGGGGGCAGTGACAGTGGTTGGATATGAACTTTGAAAATGACATGGTCTCATTTCCTTACAGTTAACTACTACAACCGAAGAAAATGATAAATGGTGGATCTGATTTAAACTTGTATAGGAAAGCCAGAGCTTTATCCCAGAGAGTCAATCATCAAAGAATCATTTTCTTTTGAGCTTTTCCACCAGTCCAGGGATAAGGGGTCTTGATCAAGGCATATGAGCAATGCTGGGATTGAAATGCACGACCTTCCGACCAGTAGTCTGAGAACCTTCACTGTATACCACAAACCACTCTGAAAAAACCCTGAGGCTTTAATATAGCTGTCGCCAAACTTACAGCCATGAGAAAGGGTTCAAACACCAGCCCAAGCTGCCATGTTCAAAATGTGAAACGAAATGTGTTTATATTGAAATATTTATAGCGTGTTTAGCGTTATGAAGGAAACCCTCTCCATGTGTGTTTTAACCAGAGGATACAGATAAAGAGCTGATCAGACAGAAGGATGAAAGCACCGCTGCACTCAGCAGAAGGAAGTCAAATGGGATTGTATTTACGCTTTATTTACTTATTTATGTTATCCATTTTGTCTTGCTATTGGAACAAGCAGACCGGGATTATGGTTCCAATTGTGGAAGCTCTCAAGCATTCGATTTCAAAAGAGTCTATATTAAGATGAAGAGAAAGAAGAAAAAGAAGTAAACCAGTATTAGACCAGAACATTGTATGAACCTCTGGAATACTTCAGTCATCTTTCTTCAGGAATCACTTCATCAAGATCCTGTGATGATATATTCGTGTAAATCCCAGGAATACTTTATGACGTAGAATTGATAGATGGGACACTATGCACATTTAGAGTTACAATGATCAATCGACATACTGCCATGTTTTTGAGAATTTAGAGAAAACCAGAGAATGTGAAGAGAACCCTGACAGAAATTCATCGCATATCCGAGCGATATTAGGAAGCTGTGGTCAAAGCACATGGTCAGCCATGATACAGGACCTCTGGAGCACATATGGTTAAGGGCCTTGCTCAAGGGGTTTCTGATCACCAATCCAGAGCCTTAACCCCTGAGCTACCAGATTCCCCAATAAATCAGGATTAAGGTGGTGATCCTGGAGCTGTCACGCAGAAACTCTAATCTTAGTTCTCACTCTCCAGTGTTCTGTATTGTTGAAAGATTTATGATCAAACTCTTGATGTCACCCAAATGAGGATGGGTTCCCCTTTTGAGTCTGGTTCCTCTCAAGGTTTCTTCCTCATTACATCTAAGGGAGTTTTTTCCTTGCCACAGTCGCCACGGCTTGCTCATCAGGGATAAATACACACCATTCACCTTGACTGTTTATTTCTGTAAAGCTGCTTTGAGACAATGTCTGTTGTGAAAAGCGCTATAGAAATAAACTTGACTTGACTTGACTTGACTCGACTTGGTGCTGGACGTAACCTTTTTTTTTTGTGTCAAAAGCAAATGCAATTCCATTGTGCCACTTTTATAAAGGAAAAAGTGGTAAATGCTGTTGGATGCACTGTTAAACCTAAACCTAAATGTACACCACAAGTCAAGGTGCTTCGCTTTGCTTCCATCTAGTTTCCACTCAAAAATCTCCTGAAAGCATCTTTAATGCTCACCGCCAGCTGTTTATAAGTTCCGATCTGCAATGCCAACTGGCTCGGATTTCTCTCCGTCTCTGTCTTTCTCCTTCATCACTGACTCGGAACTGCGAGCGGTCAATCCTTCAGTGCCGTTTATTCGCCCTCCTCCCTCTCCCCTCCTCCTCTTTTCCAGTCAGCACGAGTCTCATTCAATCAAGCAGTAAACAAGGGCATGAATAAGGGGCTACAACGACATTAAAGATAGACAGACGCTGAGGGGGGGGGACGGACCTGAAAGATGACAGATTTTACAGATGACCAGAAAGCGTTTCGGTTTCCTGTCACAGAATCGTCCTCGTCTTCAATTACGATCCCTCGTTTATTCTCCTCGCGTCTGTTAGAGAAAGATTACGTGAAGTTTGTTGGAGCACGAGCTCCGATTGTGCAGACTCATTGCTCAAACTCGGCACTGCACCCGAGACTGAGAGAGGAGAGAGAGAGAGAGAGAGAGAGAGAGAGGGAGAGTAGATGGAGCACTGACCATGGCTTCTCACTACCAGGCTCTCAGTTGCTATGGAGGCAATGGTAATGAGTTGTTCGAAGAAGGAGGTGTGAAACCTGGAGTCCTTAGAAATACAGCGGACACTTAGCAGTCCACACACACACACACACACACACACACACACACACACACACACACAGCAGTGCTGGGGGGATCTCTCACTGAAGTCATATTGCACAACCACAGTGCTCTGGCTGTGTTCGAATCACATGCTGCGTCCATTCACACAGACCTTCGTAAAAACATCTCTGCTCTTTGTCAATTATGTTGTAATCGTTATTGGATCGTTTTAGAAATTATGCTGAGGTCAAGTTTTTGGACTCCGACACTATAGTTTCTTGCCTCTTTATACCACCAAAACAGAAACACTGCAATTACAGAAATTTTATGTTAAACCAGCTCCAAATTAATTGGACAAATGACCATAATTACAACTATTATTTATGTCATGTTTTTTATCTCTGTACTTTTGAGAGTCACCAACAGCTGGAACCAAATTACCTTTGATTCTGATTCTATTAGGATGTATATGTCGGAATGTACTGCAAATCAGGCAAAGAGCAAATAACTATTTCTAATATTTGGATGCAAATTTGATGCAGTTTAATGACTGACTGAAATCTGAAAGCCAATGAATAACAACATATGCTGTTTTTACCTTTACTGCACTCTTGAATTCAAGCTGAAAGTCATATCTTGATTGCTTCATATCAAATCTCAAATCAAAAGGATTGAACAAGTGTGACTGGCCAAATTCTTATGAACCATCTGCTATAAATCTGAGATACACGGTATGGACAAAAAGCATTTTTGAACATCCCATTCCTCTATGTTCCACTAGATTTTGTGGAGATTTGAGCACATTCAGTCACAAGGGTGTGAGTAAAGTCAGATACTGATGTAGGTGAGAAGGTGAGGAGGCCTGAGGTGCAGACAACGTTCACGCTAATCCCAGAGGTGTTCAATAGGGTTAAGATCAGATCTCTATAGCAGAAAATCTTCCACTTCAACCCATGTAAAGCATATTTTTATGGAGCTGGATTTGTGCACAGAGGTATTGTCATACTGGAACAGGTTTGGGTCTCCTAGTCTAAGTGAAAGGAAAATTCCATGCTATAATATAAATTAAACCTGTACAATTCATAATTTAATCCTATATACCTCAAACCTTTTGCTAAGAGTTTGAGGAAAAAAGTACATATGACTGGTGTCCAATCACTCGGTGGTCCATAAGGTACATATACGTTCATAATTCCCTTCAAAAACACACTATCGTGACTTTCCTTAATGTGGGAAAATACAAGTCACAACAAGTCACAAACATCCCAAACCCCTCAAACAACCCACTCAAACAAAACACATTATACTTTCTTTTGTGGTTTTGAACAGAGAAATGCGAAATGTAACTTCTCAACTGGAACACGAACATATTAAAACAACAACAAACGAAAAAACTTCCAGAGACGTTTATTTATTAAAAGAAATATTCACTTGTATCGATAGAACACTTGATAGAAATAGGGCTTCACTTCATCTTCTGTGCTAAATCAATAACTTTAAGGCCACTGTGCTCTACTTTTATACTGTACAATGAGATCTGTAGAGTGTCGAGTGCAATATCATGACACAATACGGCCAAACTTTCGACAAAAACAGCCCAGGTTAGGTTTTTTTGTTAGTAGCCATAATGACAAAAGAAAATCTATAAATAGAGCTCACATTTATCAATGTATCATAACAATCTGTCTTTTATAATTATGACATCATCATTGATAAATGTCTGCTATATTTCCTAATTGTGACATCATCATTCATTATTTTCTAGAATATTTCTTAATTAAGCATGATTAATGATTCATGTCTACTCTAACTATTAATTATGACATCATCATTGGGTAATGGCTACTGTGTTTATTAACTGCGACATCATAATTGATAATTGTATACTTCATTTCTGCTTAAATTGTGATATCAGTGAATAAATGATCATTGATGATATCTAATAAATCATAATCAGGAAATGTCTACTGTATTTAATTATGACATCATTACTAATAAATGTCCACTGTGTTTAATGGCAACCTTAATCCTTAATAAATAGTTACTGTATTTCTAAACTATGACCTCATTATATACAAATGTCTACTGTATTTCCTTCATTTCTTACTTATCACATGATCATAGGTTTGATAATAATGTACCCGATGACATCATAATTAATAAATACAGTATACGTGCATCAATATATCATCATGCTTGATGAATGTCCATTGTATTTGTTTATTATTGTCACAATAATTTATATGCCATATTTCTTAAATTTAATATCACAATGGACAAATACGGTATATATTTATTAGGTTCTGATATCAGGATTTCTCATCATTAATAACATCTACTGTCTTTCTTAATTATGATATCAGGTTTTTTATGAGGTCATGATAACTTCATAATTGAGACATTGGGAAAACCATAATTTGGTATTCTTTATACAGAATAAATATATTTGTACATAGCATACAAAAGTGTTTTATTAATGGATGAAATGCATTTTTAAGAAGAAAAAGAAAAAGAAAGTTACGTTTTAGTGGAATACTGTGAATAAAAACACATGACATCACATTGTTGGCTGTAGCTTGATCTCTTTGTACGGTCGAGGTGATGATAAAGCAAAATGTACCGCATCATACTGAAACCTTGGCCTGCAGTAACTTTCACACGTATGTGTATCTGCTGTGGACCAGAAGTGCCGTGCAAGTCATTGTATCGTATCGTAACTGTCCTGGCATACTGCCGGGCATTCCGGGGGCTAAGGGGAAGGGCAGTAAATTATCTGCATTGTGCGACGGGCTTGTATCGGGACGGTGTATCAGTGTGCCAGGATTGCACAGATACCCAGGCCACGTTCGTCATTCCTCTCCTGTATCACGTCAGGATGTGTGGGAAACATTTCCGAGCGATGCAGCTCTGAGGACGGACGTCAGCACGAGCCGAGAGAACATTTAGAGTTCCTGTTGTAAATCGGGAACTACCTGAGGAGCACGCAAGAGCTGCCATCTGTCTGGGTTGTGTCCGTTATACAATATCACTCCTCATCTAAAGCGCAATTAAAAAGATTATGAATGAGCTGTTATTATTCGATTAAGTGTGTATATATATAGATAGATAGATAGATAGATAGATAGATAGATAGATAGATAGATAGATAGACAGACAGACAGACAGACAGACAGACAGACAGACAGACAGACAGACAGATAGATAGATAGATGGTTTTCAGTCCATCAACCCATTTCTTGTTTTCTTGTTTTGGCGTGGCTTCTTTAATCTACCACTGCTGTATCATTTCCTGGCTTTCACGCACCACAGACCTAGGCTTGCCTACAAGCTAACAACAAGCAGGCAGATGACAACAAGAAGTCCGGGGTTTAAGTGAATGAGACAGAGCGAGTCAGTGATCATAATCTTTTCTCTGCTTGTGTTCTATATGGTGGATGTTCAGCCTGGATACATTCATTCATTTTTAATTATTTTATATCAATATCTGTAACAGAAGGTCCAGGCGGCAACATGGTGTTTCCGATTTTGAGATTGAAATCAAATCATACAGCAAAACAATCAAAGTAATTTTCAAATATTATTTTTTGTCCCATATCGGTTCATGTTCACCACCATGTCCTGTATGCAAGATGCAATTTCGAAGCCGTCCTGTAGGGGCCGCTCCGTTCCCTCGTCACATTAGTCATCAGAAACAGCACGCCAACACCGGCCGTGCTCAACTCCCGGGGTTTCTTGTAATCTCGTGTCTATCTTGCTGAATCACATGCCCCATTGACCTCACTATCCGACTCCATTGATGTGATCAAGGGGGTGCTTATGGAGAAAACGTGCTTTCTGCTCTGCCAGAACAATTCAGTCTGCTCCCAGTCGCTACACTTCAATAGGGAATTTTTTTATAATGAAGCCTGTTTAAGGCCTGAGTTTCGACTTTCCACTTTCCACAATGTTCACATGGCTTTATGTACTGTACATCCATGGGCGTGAGTCCATCATTTTGCTTAATCTGATAGACAGACAGGCAAAGAGCAATTACAATTACAAATGTATGTAAGTAAAAAAGTAAGTAAAGTTCTTTAAAACACAACCTGTGTGGTTTATTAGGCAAACAGCTCTCATATCCTATACCACAGTGACTAAAATGTGCCCATATACTCACATATGTTTTTTTAGAGAACAGTACAAATTTACTGTCCTCTAAAAATAAATCATTATATAGCCATTACTGTCTAAATAACTGGCAACAAAAGTGAGTACACCCTAAGTCAACATGTCAAAACTGTGTCCAAAGTGTCAATATTTCATGTGAGCACCATTGTTATCCTGCACTGCCTTAATCCTCCTTTGCATGGAATCCACCAGAGCTGCACAGGTTGTTGCTGTGATCCTCTTCCCAGCAACAACCTGGATGTTAATCACATGGCGCTTCTCCACCTTCCGCTTGAGGATGCCCCACAGGTTTTAGGTCTAGAGACATACTAGGACACTTTATCACCTTCACCTTCCTCAGCAAAACAGCTGTCAGTATGGCGGTGTGTATGGGGTCGTTATTATGTTGTAAACCGTCTATGAATGGAGGGCGTCATGTTCTGCTTAAAGTGCATGTTGCAATCTCACAGTACATGTTGGAATCCATGTTTTACTCAATGAACCGCAGCTCCCCAGCACCAGCAGCACTCATGCAGTCCCAGACCATGATGCTACCACCACCATGCTTGACTGTAGGCAAGACACTGGAAATCATCGGAGCCAAACACGTTTATCTTAATCTCATCAGATCACAGGACCTGGTTCTAGACTGTCTTTAGCAAACTGCAGGCTTTCTTGTGAGCCAAATTCAGAAGAGGCTCCTTCTGGGATGGCGGTGATGCAAACCAACTTGCGTGTGTGCCGTATAGTCTGAGCACATTATGCCCTAAAAATGCCCCTGAGGTAACACTAATCCTGTCACTTTCTTTTGTCTGGACCTGCCTGATTTATCCTGACACCCTACTGTACCTCTGGATGAAGGTCTCCCGCTGTAGCTAAAGATGCTTCCAGATGAACAGTCTAAAGATCCCTGAAGTTACTGTGGAACTTAAGAACCATGAGGTTGTAATTAAAATAAACTTCTTCTGTGGATGTGGGCTACAGTTACCACGAACATTTTTGCATTCAAGTGTCCATCAGGAAACAGCTCATAACCGCAACAATGAAACTGTAATGAATGGTGTCACCTACAAGAGGTTCACTTTTGAGTCTGGTTCCTCTGAAGGTTTCTTCTTCATACCATCTCAAGGAGTTTCTTTTTGCCCTGGTTGCCACCGACTCGCATATTAGGGATAAACTTAAAAACCTTTTGTTTTAATGTCCATTGTTAAAAATGTACAAATTGAATTAAACAGAATGAAAATATATTGACTGTTGAGGCCACTTTGAAAGTATAAAGCCGTTTCTTAAATTGTGCATTAGATTGACAGCAAAATGATTCATTAAATATTATTTTAATTGAATAGTTCAAATGTCCTTAAGCTCCTCACAGCATGAGTGTGTATGCTAGTATTAGTATGTTAAGAATTTGACATGTCTGAAGCGAGGAAACATGTCTGATGTTTGAAACCCATTTTCTTCAAACTGAAAGAACATTTTTGATTTTATAACCATATCTTTTGGTTGTCCAAACCATGCATTTCTACAATCACCCAAACCTGGTGCTCAATTCACAATCAGACATCTTCTCAGAGGCTTTTTTATCCAAGCATTGCAAACTCGACCACAAGAACAGACAGAGTTCATCTTTTCATTTCATCACTTTCTCGTTTCCCTTTCAAAATGATCTCCGAGTTGGAATTGGACATGAACAGTAGAAGTGTTACTGTTTTGAAAAACTGGTTCGGCCTCAAAAAAAAAAATCGGACTCATTGGATCACAGTATATGTTGCTCATTCGGCACTTTCGGAAATCGTAATAATAAAATATAAGGATATGCAAAATATTTGCAAATGGAAACAGGACAATAAAACTTCATAAGTTATGTTTTAATTTTAATAATCAACCTTATCACTAATGCCAAATATCTGCTCCCATTAACACTAACAATACAGTAATGTAATATGAAACAGGATCACTTACTCATTAAAGACGAGGTCCGGGGCAAAGTACAGCATCTGAGCATTGGTGTGTTTGTAGGATCGCCAGCTGAGCGAGAACGAGGAGAGACACATCCATGAGTACTGGATCAGTGTGATTTGGTCCTCGATGGGCAACGTGCGGAAACCTGCAGAGAGCAAGAGCATCGCTATGTGTTAAACGGACACTAGATTTTTCATTTCCATTTGTAGCATTTGTCAGACATCTTAATCCAGAGTGATTATAATTATCTCATTTATACAACCGGGCAGTTGAGGGTTAAGGGTCTTGCTCAGGGGCCAAGCAGTGGCAGTTTTTGGTATTGCTAAAATTTAAATTCATGATCAAATCCAATGTCTTAACCAATCAGCAATTTCCACACTTAATCATACAGGCAGTGTTTGAGAAAAAGCCCAGAAGCTAGCGTCTGCTTATTGAGCCGAGACTCGGCCTGTGTTTCTCTGTGTGTTAAGAATTAGCTCTGTGATACATGTACAAGCAGGTAAACAACGTTGTGTACACACGGGTAGATAAAGTCAGGCTGTTTTTCGTGTACCGTGGCTGGATGTTTACCCATGCTAATATTTGTCTAGACGCAATAAACTGTTGCGCTCTATCACTAGAATTAGCGTTACACGAAAAGCCCAAGGCCTTGCTTTATTACCTTGTTGTTTAGGGAGAACTCCGAAGACATGTCGCGCCAGTCTCGGTCTGTTTTATACCACACTAGCTCACGTGCAAATCATGAGTCAGACACAAAGATGAGACGCTTTCAGTTCAAACTTTTTTTTTGTTGTGTTTTTTTTTTTAAGCAAAGTGCTGCTGCTTTAAAAAAATTCTTCGATTGTACAGTGGCAGCTAGAAGTTTGTAAACACCTAATCGTTTATTGAGACATATCCATGCTCCTTTTTGTTTAAACACACAAGAATTGTCACAGTGAATGATTGAAAGAAAGTTATGAGGAGTCTAAATGTGACATGTCTAGATCTAACAGACAAACGTGTGTAAGACTAAGAACAGGAGAGAAGATGTGATCAGACTGCCTCACCCCCACAGTCAAACATGGCGGTTTAGGGTTGTTTGGGAGCAGGGAAGGTTGGAGACTAATTCTGGGTGAAAGGAATCTGAACCAACATGTCTACCATTCCATACTTCCACTCACCCCCTGCAATTCCATCTTTACTGCAGCTCATTGTCTTGTTGTATGGTGAAGTTGTTTCCAATGAGCCGCAGTCCAGATGGAATTGAAGGGTGTGAGTTGAAGTTGAAGTTGAAGCGTGCGTTCAAGCTCTGTAACATCATGTGACATTTAGAGAGCAAACATTCATTTGGAGTGATATCTATCATGGAACGTCCTGCCCAGTTACTGCACCTAAGTCCAGTGACCACTGTTCCTCCATCCTCCCACTTCGTCCAGGCCTGCTTCTGGATAGTGTTCTCTTCGTTTGGAGGCCACTCTGTGCAGCTGGGGAAGGTTTCTCATCAACGCCTTGGGTGGTTCCATAAAATTCCGGAGTAAGAATGGGAGCTTTGAGGATGGATTGGACTGTAGTTAATGTCAACAGTCTCCTACACTGACTCAGGACTACAGTTTGCTTCTGATTACCATCACTGTACCCCGCAACATCATAAATCTGCAATAAATAAACATTCGGTGCAACCCAGATGAAGATGGGTTTCCTCTTGAGTCTGGTTCCTCTCAAGGTTTCTTCCTTATGCCGTCTCGGGGAGTTTTTCCTTGCCACTGTCGCCACCGGCTCGCTCATCAGGGACAAACTTACACTTATAAAGAACATATTCATTTTTATCACCACATTATCTGTGTAAAGCTGCTTTGAGACAACGTTCATTGTTAAAAGCGCTATACAAATAAAAATGAATTGAATTAAATTAAATTGAAGTCCTGTTGAACTACTCTGGGATGAACTAGGTCACAAGGTCAGAAAGAAATCTTCAACTAGTGAAGAACTTTTTTTGCACGAGGCACGGCAAAGAATTTTAGCTAAATGTTTGGAGAAACAAAGTGTCCGGATGCCATGTGTGTGTAAAGCTTTTCTTCATGCTAAGGGAGAATGTTTTGATGGAAATAAACTTCTGTACATTTATATATTTGTTTGGTTAAAGTGGTCTAGTTTGTTGCATATAAACCAAAGGAACATTCATGTGTCTCTGAAAAGCAATAAAAAGCTAGGTGTTTCCAAACTTATGACACAAACTGTATTAAATGTGCCCATCTTTTCATTCACTGACTGTTTGACTGAACCCTGTTTAGAAGCGATTTCGTATTCAACTAAACTCTGTTTTTCCCGATCTCTGTATGTCAATTCATTCCTTATAATACTCTGAGTATGCAGCCAAGTTTCTTTTTAATGCTTTATGATTTGTTTATGAAATTACACAAGATAAAGCAAATCTTCAGTTCAGTATTAGGGTTAGGTTAGTTTTGGTTCAACTTTATTGCCACTATCAGGATACAAGTACAGAGACAATAAAATACACTTCCAGGACTGCAAATATCAAGTAAACTAAACAAGATAGTAAGGTCATTGCACAATTATTGTGTAACATTGTACAGGTAAAAAAATATGGAGCATGTCAGTAGTGCAAATGACAATAAGGTTTATATTAAGAGGATTTTATTGTCATTTAAACCACATGCAGTAGAGTACACAGCGAAATGAAACAAAGTTCCTACAGGACCAAAGTGCTGACCAAAGCTACATTAAATAACAAAAATAAATACAAAAAACTAACTATAATTATCAGATCTATAATAATAATAATAATAATAATAATAATAATAATAATAATAATAATAATAGTAATGACATTTTGTATTCTTGTATATATATTTTATTATTATATTATATATTATAATTGTATACATACAATTACAATACAATAGTTTGCTTTATATTATATATATATATATATATATATATATATATATATATATATATATATATATATATATATATACAGTGAGGAAAATAAGTATTCGAACACCCTGCTATTTTGAAAGTTCTCCCACTTAGAAATCATGGAGGGGTCTGAAATTGTCATCGCAGGTGCATGTCCACTGTGAGAGACATAATCCTGAAATCACAATATATGATTTTTAAACTATTTATTTGTATGATACAGCTGCAAATAAGTATTTGAACACCTAGAATCATCAACATCAGCTAGAATTCTGACCCTCAAAGACCTGTTAGTCTGTCTTTAAAATGTCCAAAGACACTAGAGACAAAATTGTACACCTCCACAAGGCTGGAAAGGGCTACGGGGAAATTGCCAAGCAGCTTGGTGAAAAAAGGTCCAATGTTGGAGCAATCATTAGAAAATGGAAGAAGCTAAACATGACTGTCAATCTTCCTCGGACTGGGGCTCCATGCAAGATCTCACCTAAGGAAGGTGAGAAATCAGCCCAGAACTACACGGGAGGAGCTGGTCAATGACCTGAAAAGAGCTGGGACCACCGTTTCCAAGGCTACTGTTGGTAATACACTAAGACTTCATGGTTTGAAATCATGCATGGCACGGAAGGTTCCCCTGCTTAAACCAGCACATGTCCAGGCACGTCTTAAGTTTGCCAATTACCATTTGGATGATCCAGAGGAGTCATGGGAGAAAGTCATGTGGTCAGATGAGACCAAAATAGAACTTTTGGGTCATAATTCCACTAAACGTGTTTGGAAAAAGAAGAATGATGAGTACCATCCCAAGAACACCATCCCAACTGTGAAGCATGGAGGTGGTAGCATCATGCTTTGGGGGTGTTTTTCTGCAAATGGGACAGGGCGACTGCACTGTATTGAGGAGAGGATGACCGGGGCCATGTATTGCGAGATTGTGGGGAACAACCTCCTTCCCTCAGTTAGAGCATTGAAGATGGGTCGAGGCTGGGTCTTCCAACATGACAATGACCCGAAGCACACAGCCAGGATAACCAAGGAGTGGCTCTTTAAGAAGCATATCAAGGTTCTGTCGTGGCCTAGCTAGTCTCCAGACCTAAACCCAATAGAGAATCTTTGGAGGGAGCTGAAACTCTGTGTTTCTCAGCGACAGGCCAGAAACCTGACTGATCTAGAGAAGATCTGTGTGGAGGAGTGGGCCAAAATCCCTCCTGCAGTGTGTGCAAACCTGGTGAAAAACTACAGGAACTGTTTGACCTTTGTAATTGCAAATAAAGGCTACTGTATCAAATATTAACATTGACTTTCTCAGGTGTTCAATTACTAATTTGCAGCTGTATCATACAAGTAAATAGTTAAAAAATCAATTTCAAAATTTTTTTTTTAGATTATGTCTCTCACAGTGGACATGCACCTACGATGACAATTTCAGACCCCTCCATGATTTCTAAGTGGGAGAACTTGCAAAATAGCAGGGTGTTCAAATACTTATTTTCCTCACTGTATATATATAAAATAAAAAACATTTATCCCTATTTTTATACTTACAGTTATACTTTATACTTTAATTATACTTTGTAAACTTTATATATTTTTTTTTTATTTCTATTTATATGTTGGACAGTTGTGGAAAGCGTTTCGCTGTCGTATTCTGTATGAATGTGTATGTGACGAATAAAACTGGTTTGATTAGAATAATAATAATAATAATTAATAAAAATGATGGCGCAGAAAATTGACGTTGAGGTGAGAGTACAGTGTGTGCAATATAATGCGTTAAAAACATACAGTGGTGTGAAAAAGTGTTTGCCCCCTTCCTTCTTATTTTTTTGCATGTTTGTCAGATCATCAAACTATATTAAATATTAGTAAAAAATAACACAATTGAACACAACATGCAGTTTTGGACCACCCTCAGCAGCAACAACTTTCACGTTTGCAAAAACTTGCACTGAGTCCGTTACAGCGCTGTGGAGGAATTTTGCTCCACTCATCTAAGCAGAATTGTGGTAATTCAGACACATTGGAGGGTTTTCGAGCATGAACCACCTTTTCAAGGTCATGCCACAGCATCTCATTAGGATTCAGTTCAGGACTTTGACTAGGCCACTCCAAAGTCTTTGTTTTGTTTTTCTTTAGCCATTTAGAGGTGGACTTGCTGGTGTGTTTTGGATCATTGTCCTGCTGCAGAACCAAAGTTCGCTTCAGCTTGACGTCATGAACAGATGGTCGGATATTCCCCTTCAGGATTTTTTGCTAAACAGCAGAATTCATGGTTCCATTTATCACAGAAGGTCTTCCAGGTCCTGAAGCAGCAAAACAGCCCCAGACCATCACTCTACCACCACCATATTATACTGATGGTATGATGTTATTTTTCTGAAATACTGTGTTACTTTTACGCCAGATGTAACGGGACACACACCTTCCAAAAAGTTAAACTTTTGTCTCGTCAGTCCACAGAGTATTTTCCCAAAAGTATTGGGGATCATAAGGAAGTTTTCTGGCAAAACTGAGATGTTTATGTTCTTTCTGCTCAGCAGCGGTTTTGGTCTTGGAACTCTGCCATGCAGACCATTTTTGCCGTCTCTTTCTTATGGTGGAGTCATGAACACTGACCTTAACTGAGGCAACTCCACTGTTCCATGTTTTTGACATTTGTGAATAATGGCTCTCACTGCGGTTCGCTGCAGAGTCCCAAAGCTTAAGAAATGTCTTTATAACCTTTTTCCAGACTGATAAATCTCAGTTCTTTTCTTTCTCATTTGTTTCTGGGTTTCTTTGAATCTCAGCATGATGTCTAGCTTTTGAGGATCTTTTGGTCTACTTCACTTTGTTAGGCAGGTCCCATTTAAGAGATTTCTTTGCGAACAGGTGTGGCAGTAATCAGGCCTGGGTGTGGCGAGAGGAACTAAACTCAGGTGTGATAAACCATAGTTTTAAAACTTTTTCTACACAGGGCCGTGTAGTTTTGGATTTTGTTTTCCCTTAATAATAAAAAACTTAATTTAAAAACTGCATGTTGTGCTCACTTGTGTATCTTTTACTAATATTTAAATTAGTTTGATCCGAAACATTAAAGTGTGACAAACATGCAAAAAAATAAGAAATCAGGAAACACTTTCAAACACTTTTTCACACCACTAAACAAGTAAATGGAGACTTGCAAATTTACCTTTACATTATTTTGCAGATGCCCTTATTCAGAGGGACTTAGAGTTATCTCAGTAATACAGCTAAAGGTTAAGGGCCTTGCTCAAGGGCCCAGAAGTGACAGTTACGTGGATCCGGGATTTCAATCCATTACCTTCTGATCAGAGGTCCAACATGTTATCCATTGAGCTACCACTTCCCCTATTCTTGTGAATGGCAAAAATGTGCAAGCAAGAATCCAATATAAACGATAAATGCAGGTGTATGTTTTTGAGTGAAAGCTAGAAGAATAGTATTTAATGTATGAGTTCAGCATCAGTACGACTGAAGGGAAAGAGTTGTTCTTGAGTCGTATTTGTGCAACAGTGCAAACTGCTTTGCAATATCACACCAGAGAAGCTAAATAAAATGTAAAAATGTATGACTTCTATAGTATCTGGCTCTGTAGCTAGTGTGTAGTCTGATGAGCTGCCTTTAGCTAAATAATCTACGCAATCACGTGTCACTAAAAAACAAAGAAACTGGTACAAAACCCATGAGTGCTGTTTAGAGAACTGGTGTCACTTAATTCTCAATTTATTTCAGTTGTATTTGTATAGCTGTTTAGCAATGGACAGCAGCTTTACTGATTGGTGATATAAATTTTCATTCCGTAACTAATTGAGAGTGGAGAATTGGGAGTATTCTAAACTTCTTTTCCTTCACTGAAATACTTTCTTGGATCCACATCTGGCCCCAGTCGATGACTCCTTCACCAGAAAGAAAAAAAAAATCAACAAAAAGTTTTGTGTTTGGAGAATTGGAAAACCAGACTGGCAAATTAGTAAAATAGCGCTGGCAAAAGCATTTGTTGAAATATGGGTGGAAAAAAATGTGATTTTGTTACCACAGTTACTAAGCCAACGTGCACCACTTCTAAAATATCCAATGGCGATAATGTGCCTCGTCTGGTTTTAATGCCACGGTGTCATTAAATAGTGTCATTTCATGGTGATGAAAATGATACCGCCCTCCAAGACCATTAAGAATACGCTAATTGGTTCCAAAACAGCAGAGTTTTCATTCTGAAACTAAACCAAGTGTTGATGGAAATGACTCTTTTGTGGATTGTTCAAGGTTTTGGCTCAGGCTCTGGAACCAAAACCAGCACCAGAACCAGCATCGGCACATTACCGGTAGAAAACAAATACTAGTCAGCGAGGCATGTGTGGGTTTCACACTGACATGACTTCAAAGCTCTTGGATGGGTTTTAACGTCTCAGCAGGGCTAGCGTCTCGTAAAAACAGTCCTCAATAAAAGTAGGCCCTTACTCTTCCACTCGAATGCGAAGCATTTGTCGATACACTTCCCACTGGGAGTTTAAAAAAAACAAAAACATGGCCACACGCTGCTGAAGTGCATGACATCATAAATGAAATGGGTGAATATTTAATACTTCACTAACCCTTTAACTGGTTGACTTGTCATAAGGACGACTTGTCATAAAAACAAGGGTACGCAAATCATTTCCTAAATGTTTGTTATATTATTTATAAACTATTATGTCTATCTGTTTTGGATTCTGACACCTGCCATGGAAACAGGGGTGTAACTGCACATTTGCTAAGGGGTAAGAACGATCAGGGTTGGCACCTCTCCTAAAATAGAGGGGTAAATACAAGAATAAATACACTACCTGCAATGGTGCCCACCCAATCCCCTAATGTGTGGTGCCCCTATGCACTGCATCTACTGCATACATAACTGGACTACTTTACTGGACTACCTCATAGGTGTGTGTGTGTGTGTTATTAAATTTAATCTCCATAGTAATTGCATACATATCTCCACATATTACACACATGGCATTTGTAAGTCATATTCTCAATGAAAGCCTGCTTACTTTCTCCCCTTTTTCTCTTCAGTAGCTATCGCTTTATATCACCATCGCTTGGTCTTTTATTTTTTTACATCCTCCAATTAAAAAATTTTTTGGGCGGATGTTAGACACTCAAGTTAATAATTAGCGGAACCCTCTGCATGTGTGGCAATGACGTTTTCTGAAATCGTGACGTATGCAAATGTGGATAGTGAACAAAACACACTTGTTACTCATTCACAGGCCAGTACCGGGTCGTAAACCGGCTGCTGGGGACCTCTGGTCTAAATATTTGAAAAATAAAATAAAATTTGGAAAATGCAAACGGAATAAACCATAATGTGTTTAGCACCACTGAGTTGATCGAACCACTTCAAAAAAATCTGATTTGCCAAAGATTGCATTTGCGTATATATTGTGCATAACTCGTATATTTATATATTTATACTAGATTAATTTATATTCATTGCTATTTGCACTTCCGGTTAGATGCATTTCATTGGCCCTGCAATTGTACTTTGCACAATGACAATAAAATGAATCGAATCGAATCTAAACATTCCAGACTTAGCAAAAAGAGTTCTTATGATTCTTTAAGTTGTGATATGTTAAAAACGTTTGTTCTTATCGTGGAATAGTAGCTACAAACAGCTGTTCCCTCACATTCTACTTTAATTCACATTTACAAGACCAAACAGACTAAACTCTTCCTGACACTAAATAATTACACACACGTTTTTTTTGTGGAGTATCCACCTTAGCGTAACTGTTACTACTGTGTCTAAATGAGATAAATAATTACTTTCTGACCAATCAGAATAGAGAATTCTGCAAATCTGTGTTGTTAGTTCTTATATTAACCAGCAGGAGGGCCAATTTAAAGGCTAAAAACCATTCATTTTCAATAATCATCCGTTTAACTGAAAATTATGACATTAGGTCTGTTTTTGGTTTCATTATTTAATGAACGGTGCCTCATTAACACATTAAGCATTACGATCCTGCTATCTTGATAACGCTGAATAAGCAGCTATGCTCGATTTGAATCGAGGCGCCCTTGGCCTCAGCGTGAGTCTGGAAGTCAGAGAGGACCGCTTTCCTCTCCATGTCTGCCTGACTTCTATTTTTACATCTGGAAAAAAGTGAGCAGACACCCTGGTATCAAATAATTGCAATACAACAAATGGCTTCTCAGAGGGGGTGAGTTTAACGACTACAGTGCGAACTGCAGCGATTCGAAACTGTACTCACACCACATTCGCTATAATTTACTTGGATACACCACAATACATCTGGCTTTCTGTTTGTGGTGGGGAAAATAATAGTGTTTGCTTCACCATACAGCTAAGTACAGCTATAGGTATTGTTGTAATCCATTGAGTGACTGCACAACCCCTTGTTGTTGGCATTGTTGCTGTTGTAAAACCTCTAAATTAAGTTCTGGTGCAACCGGATACCATCAGAAGTCACGGAATTAGCCGAATGGAGTTGGCCTGTGTGTAATTAAAGTGTCACATGATCCCAACGTACACCTGTTCCTGGATGAACAGAGATTTTCTTACAGACCATAGCCAAACAAACAGCACCATGAAGACCAAAGCGCTTTCAAAGCAAGTTCCAGACATTAAATGGGGTTTGGTTATTGAAAATCCCACATTGTCTCACTGACTCTATTATTTAAAATAGAAAGAATATGGCAAACCCATCACATGACTCAGTGATCAGTAGCCAGGTATAGAAGGAGATTAGTCATAGAACCGAGCAACCAATAAGCCAAACACAAAAGGGGTGGAGAGAATCTATTTATAGCACCAACAAAGGCTGGACACTTCACGAAGTTGGAGCTTCATGCTTGGGGTTTAATAAAAGTTATCTGTTCTCTGAGACCTAAATGAGACCAAAACATTTTTTGGCCTTGACACTATGTTTGATCGAATGCAGCTCATCCCTCTGCAAACAGTGCAATAGTGAAGCATGGTGGTGGTAGCATCATGCTGAGAGTTACCTAGGCCTCTTCAAATCTTGTGATCGATGGTCTCTATTTTTATTAACAGATTTACGACTTTTTTATAACCAATCCCTGACAACATCACCTGATAAAACCTTAATGACATCCTTTTTTCCATGTTATAACAGTACAATAATGCATTCCTGCCACTTCTGTAATGTCTCCTGGACGTCTTCTTTTCAAAGCGTGTCAAGCACCTTCTGTGATTAGCTCCGGATCTCCACATTGGTGTCAAAACGGCTACCTGGATCTGCATCTTCGCGGAAAGAGGAAGTCCGCAGGAGCTAAATCTGTTGAGTTGGGTGGGTGCGGAAGTAAGATCATGTGGATTATTCTCCAATGATCATCAAGTGTGACTCGTTACAGCATCGTCGTATGTCAAACTTGTGTTATACCAAACGTCTCTGTGGCAGATTTTTCCAGTTTCATGCAGAATTTCACATTTACCTTGCTGTCCATGATGAAATCGCAGACATGGTAACACACATGATCAGAATAGCACCAGGTAGCACTATTGATACCACCTCGTATTATATATATATATATATATATATATATATATATATATATATATATATATATATATATATATATATACCATCTCGTATTATACTGTATATACCACCTCGTATTATATATGTATATATATATATATATATATATATATATATATATATATATATATATATATATATATATATATAAAAGAGACCACACTTTCCTGAAAGTTTGCTGAACCCCACAAAACTAAGAAGTTTGCTGCCCCATACAATCTACTCCTGAGCTTGAGATCCATGGCTTCAATCTTGTATATTGAAACAGTTTCATTCAGAGCCTGAAAAGTGTGAAACATACCTGGAAGTACTTTGGCCCACTTGACAACGCGCACCATCTGCTTGCCGGCAAGTTTGTTGAGGCTGGTGAGAAGGTGATCGGTGGTGTCAGGCTGTGTGTTATCAAATCCTGCAAACACCACCTCGGGCTCAATGAGCTCCAGCACGCTGCATACAGATGGTGAGAGGAAGGGAGCTACGGAGGCACCGTGAGGAACCAGAGCCATGTTCGAGCTCAGCTCTTTCTCTGAGTTCTGAAGAGACGAGTCCTCGCTCACACTCTTCAGCTTGCCCAGCTTCTTGGACTTCCGTGCTAAAGGAGTGAAATGAAGTCAGCATTAACAATGGGATGAGTCAACTTTTTAATCCTTATAAAAAGGGAACATTTTTCAAATATTAGTCTGAAAATGCAGTGACAGAGGACTGGGAGGTTTCAGAAAGTTTAGAGGTTTCAGAAAGGAATATTAGCAGATTCTACAACAAACTTTGTCTGGAACAACAAATAAAAGACTTTTCGAGGCAAGGGTTCTAGATTGTAATTATTTAAAGACTGTAATACACAAATGTAATACTGAATGTAATCTTAAACATTGTACACTAAAAAAGCATTCCTGAAAGTTTCTTTGTTTATTTTTAAAGGTCCAAGATTCTAAATAGATTTTGTTTTAAAACTATTAGAATTTACCAACTGTAGAGTTTGACTAGATCCTATAAAGGGTCCTATGAAGAACATCTTTAGGTTACGTATGTAACCCTGGTTCCCTGAGGGAACGAGATGCTGCGTCAACAAATCACGTGTTCAATCTGTCCTACGGAATGGCACAACCTCACCGGCAGAGTGACATTACGTCCAGGAAGTACCCTTTCCATAGACCTTGGGCAGAGTGGCCACTCATGACCACCCCCCCAAACCATTAGGTAGGTATCCATCATTAACATTATGTGACGACATGGAGCCCCAACATGGGGCCCTTTAACAGGAACCTGGGGTCTCTCCACATGTCTAAGGCTCGCCGCATGACCTTGATTGTGTGTAGTGGGTTGTCTATTTCGTATAGGAGGCCAAGTGGCACCACATTGGATGCAGCTGCCATCAGACCCAGCAGTTTTTGAAACTGCTTCACAGTAAGTAGCTGGCCTTCTTTCACTCTCTTGACGGCCGTGAGGATAGACTCGACTCATGCAGGAGACAGCTGCACCCGCATAACAACCGAATCCCACACTACGCCAAGACAGGTGGTTCTCTGTACCGGAGAAAGTACACTTTTCTCGGCGTTCAGTCTTAACCCAAATTTCTTCATATGGGCTACAACGACATCTCGATGCTGAGTCACCAGATGCTCTGATCAAACTAATGTCAACCAGTTATTGATATAGTTCAGTATGCAGATGCCCCAGAGTAATAGGAAGTGTAAAGGTGTAAAGGTATGATAAATACACAAAAGTAATCGTCCTTCAGATCTTTTGTGACAAACCAGTCTTTGGACCTCATTTAGGACTTGAATTGTTTCAGGGTAAGAATCTTGAACCTGAGTCTCAAAAGTGAGTGGTTCAGCTGACATAGATCTAAAATGGGAGCAGCCCCCATCATTTTTGGGAACTATAAAGTACCGGCTGTAGAATTCGTGCCCCCAACAAGGTAACGAGACCCCCATCAGCTAAATTTTCGGGTGGAGGTTGAGGGGGTACTCACTAAAGATGGTTGAGCCCTAAAGCACTACTTGAGGCAGGGTTAACAAGCCAATCCCATGAGGGCACCAAGGAGGGTCGGGCCCTGTGTACTTAGGTGCACGTCACCCCACCCCAATGAAGTCCCCAAAAAGTCCTGACTCATCTGACTTTTTGGCCAAAGCCTTCATATACGGGAGGAACCGCTGGAACGCCTCCGACTGTTCCTTGGCCTCCTAGAAACAACCTTATTCACAGCATAGTCAAACAGGCTAGTCGTCACCACACGGGAACTTTACAGCAGAAAGGCTTTATCCAGGGTAAGCCAAAGTTGTCTCTGAAGTGACCAGGGTAGACATAGACCGGCCAATGGCCCTAGCGATCTCTTTTTTGTGGCCCTAAGAGCCAGGTATGTTGCATGATGCAGCTCTTTAACCCTGTCACTGCCCGTAGGCACTCCCTCATCGAACTCTCGCAGCAGGTCGGCCTGATAAGCCTGTAACACAGCCATGGTGTGCAGGCAGCCTTGCCCACCAAAAGCCAAGGTTGTACTCAGATGCAGGACTGGGGCCTAAAGGATTATTCCAGGACCTGGTCACCTCAGTGTGCAGGCCTGGGGAAAAAAGGCAGACCCTGATGTGGAGGTAGCGATGTTGGTCGCAAGAAACGCTCATCCAGCCTACTTAGGGGATATTGTTTCTGCGTATTAGCTGGCCAGGTGATGTCCAGCTTGGCTACAGCACGAGTCACTACCTAAAACAGCTCCTCAAACTGAACTGGCAGGAAGGCATGTCCTCCACAGGATCGCTGGCGTCCATACCCTCCCCCTTCTTGGAGGAAGAGAGGTGGAGTGCTGTGCTCTCTGCATAGGAAGAAGAAACCACCGAAAGGCATGCTTCGGAACCCTGGGAGAGAGCCCTAAATCTGGCATGTGAGGCGGAAGAAAGGGACAGGCCCGTCTGCAAACCCTTTGCCAGATCCAAATGCAAGCCCAATGACCTCAGCCTCGAAGAGCACCCTACAGTAGAGGATCATCTGCACGGGCATGTGGCAGCAATGAGAGCAGCCAGCTGAGCATGCTCCGCTCGCAAGCAAGCGACACACAAACTGTGCGTATCCCCCTGTGATAAAGCCGGGGCAAGGAGGAACGCACAGCAGTAAGATTGCTTGCTATTCATTCTTATTAAATGTTTTTTTTACATTTTACCACACCTTTTTTTCCTGTAGAACAGACACAAAGCGCTTCCTGAACAAACAGAAGCTACGCCATCTTCATCACATGTGTTCTTATAGCTTCCTGGTCGTGACATAACCCCGCCGGTGAAGTCCTGCCATTCCGTTGGACAGATTAAACATGTAATTCAGAGCGTAGTCACTCAGAAGTGTAAAGGCCCTTTATCTAGAACAAAAGTTCTAGATTATGTTTAGGTATCACTAAATCTTATCCTCTAAGAGAAAGGGTACTTGAAGGATTCCTTCTGACTGTTGCAGAATCAAACCAAAGGCTTATACAGTACAATATGAAATGTTTTTAGGCTAGTTAAGAAAAGAAATATCAGAAAAACCCTCTTTTGCAGGGCTCAACACAGAACCTTGGAGTTCCTTTATGGAACAAGAGCAAAGAACAAACAGAAATGTTTTATATTAAATTATAAAATTTAGGCAATACCGCATGCTACACATTTATAATAAGTTGCATCTTTAGGGTTTATATTGAGCAGCTAATATGTCTAATGGACATTAAAAACGTTGTTTGTCAGAAAAACAGCACAAAAGCAAAAAGAGCTGCCCTACAGAAACAAGAGACCAGAAAGGTTCTACAATTAATCTTTCTTGTAATAGTGTGCTGTTGTGTCACCCAGGTTTCCATAAGCTTCTATTTGGAGGTTCAAGGATGCTACAGGAAACTTCTAAGATTTGAAGGAATATGGGGTGCTACATTCCTTGTTTTAGCTTTATTCTGGACCTTTATGCAAACAGTCACATCAGCAAAGGCAGTTGTGATGATTAAGCTTTTGTAATAGGTTTTTTATAACGCACAGTTACTCAAGAAAATTCAAATCCAAAACAAATCCATAATCCCAAGCATTTTGTATGGACCCACATAAACACGACTGATAAGAGCCGACACAATAAGAAACTGCAATTAAGCAGTTGTTTTTAGCAGGACCCAAGAATCCTGATTGGAGAGGAACAATGTTAGTTTCACGTTCAACGATGCATATAAGTGGAAAATTGCCCTGAAAAAGTCATCAATCAAACGGCCTGGCATGAGAAAACACTGGGCCAGTCAAACTCCATAACGCTTTACACATCCGCTGCGTCCATCTCACGTAGCAGCCGTATCCCGCCGACTGTTTAACAGTCATTTTCAAGTGTATTAGGCAAGAATTCTCGAAATTGGTGCACAGTCATTCTGTAAACACTCACAGAGAAAACCGCTTAATGTCTGTCTGAGTGCCTTTTAAATAAGAAGTGTGTCATTCACACACCAAGGTTCAGTCGTGTTGCCTGGAAATCCTGAATAAGGACGCTGTTTTTGGAATCAAAAGCGGGTGAATCAGACGCTAGAGCACATCCTCCTCCACCAAAATACTGAGCCCTGCATTGCTGGGTTTGCTCAGAGAAACATAGTAGATATGGATCAGATGTGGAATCAGATGGAGCCCAGGGTGTGTGCCGGCTTTCAGCTGAAGAACATGTAGGTAATGTTTGTTCAACCTGCAAACTGTCAGGTCTTCTAAAAACCAGCAAGGTACCAAAGGACAAACAAATTATAAATACACATACTGTGGGGTTTTTAATTCTATTTTAAATAAATCCTATTTTTCTATACAAATATTTTGGGGAAAAAAATATATATAAATACTTTATACAGGTAGTCCCTGACCCATTGTCTCTTGAAAATATCGTCGAGACAAGGCCTAGCCTACCTAGGATTCCCAAGAATGTTGATCAGTTTGGGGTAGTATACTGTAGTAATAATATTTTAACAAATTACAGGACATAATTTAGTAAAAACAGCAATTTACACTACTATGATGTATAAACTATACAGTATATACATGTATGTGGCAGCGGGCATGGGGACAAGGGCCGGTTCGCTAGTGGAGGGCAGATAAAAAAAAAAAAGGTGAGCTAAAAGAGTAAAGAGTAAAGACAAGATCCAAAATTGGGCTTTGAAACACCAAAAACAGAAACAAAATAGGCGTTTTTACACTAAGTCAACTGAACTCACGAGGCGGGAGATGCGTACATACATACATACTACTTTACACAGGCTTTAACGAAAGACAGTGTCTGTTACACGGTGTAACGGGGGAAATATATTGTGGCTCCTTTAAAAGCAGAGCGCCATTTTGGGAATAGCCTGCCGCCGCATTTCCCGGTATTACTGCATGTGTGCAAGACCGAGGATTATGTCCTTATTATTTTCTGATGCTCATTACTAAGTTTCTTTGACTAACCCGTAACACTTTTGCCAAAAAAAAATATAAAAGCACGAGTTTTGGAAACCTGTCAGTGCTTATATGATTTCTGTTGCAACTGGAGTTAGCGAGCTATCCCTTCAAAGTCTTGGAAAAAAGTAGCGGCTTATAGTCCGGAAAATACGGTGTATATTTTGGTTTTATTCAAGAAAATCCTATACATATTCAACAAGAGTTCCTGGGTTTGTATTGTATACAGTATATGTATCATGTAAGGAGACTAACATAAACCTTAGCTTCAAATTAATTAATGATAAGGCACTGCAAATGCAAATGCAGGCTACATGGGCAAGATTAAATTGCTAATTGGTTTTAATAGCACACACAAAATCAAATAGGAAATCTTTTGAAATACAGTAATTTTCTAAAAATGTTTAAAAATAGTCATACTAGGTATTCAATTAAGGACAAAAAGAAGTGTCAGTGTGTAGCTGATGTGCTACAATAGCTCAGCTACATTATTTGAAGATGTCATTTCGTTATTTTTGCGCTGTATAAACCTTGCCTTTTATGGAGTTTATGAAGTATATGCAGCATTTGCATCACTGAATTAAACTTTACAGGTTATTGGGAATAATTAACAACTGCACATAAGTGTGAAGATAAACAGGAAGAATGAAAATTCTGTAAATCTGTCAGGATGTATACGCTGTATGGAAAAAAGTATTGGGACACCTGCCTTTTCCCGCCATATGTGTTCCTCAAACCGTAACTAAGTTGGAGGCACACAATTGAATATGATGTCACTAGTTGCAGTAGCAATACATTTTCCTTTTACTTAAATTAGGAGACCCAAAACTGTTCCAGCACAAAATGAGCTCCATGAATATCTGCTTGATATGGTTTGAGTGGAAGATCTCCTGCTACGGCGCTCTAATGTCAACCCTATTGAACACCTTTGGGATGAAATAAAACACCACCCCAGGTCTTCTCACCTACATTTGGCTGAATGAGCACAGATCTCCACATGCACACTCAGGAATCTAGTGGAACATCCTCCCAGAGGAGTGGAGGTTATTATAACATTAAACATCTACACACAGATCTATTTTATAACTGATATATGAATTTCCATTGTCATTTCTCTGTTTGTCTCTAGATACGAATCTATAGTTTCATGAGTTAGACTTTGGCTGACTTTTGGTTTTGTTTTGCCAGAATTGAGTCATAGTCTGTGTGCTTCAAGATGTTGAAAAGCCTGCTAGCTATATACCATTTCCGCACACACTGCTGCACAATTTTCATTTCCGAACTGCATACTGACTTTGCTAATGTCCTCACTGCTCCGTTTAGAATGAGATCTTTCTCCTTTTTTCTTGTAACCGGCATTGGAAAAAATTTCATCTAATTGAAATACATGCGGGCCTCCGTCACGATGTGAACAGGGTGACCTTGGAGTTAACACAACATTGCTGTCGCTTCGTTTTCGTTCCCATAAAAGCGTGTGTTTATGTACAGAGCGATGGTTTAGCAGTCAGTTAGTAGGTGATCCTTCTGTTTAATCGCGGCGGTTGAAGGAACGTTTTCCACTTTAAGCCGTGTGACTTTTTTTCTAATAATAGAGCTCACGTGTGGAAAGTTTCTTACAGAGGGATTGCTTGGTATATAGTTCGATTGTGTGTTTATTCTCGCTGGAGATTACCTCCGAGATTCATCCCTGCCTGCAGACACTTCCGTACTCGGCAAGCGGGACAGTTCTTCCGTCGGATTTTGTCGATGATGCAGTCGTTCCTTCCGGCACACAGGTAGTTGTGCTGACCTGTGGATGGAGACAGAGAACAAGAGATTTGAAAATTTCAGTATTTCATGCACGGTACAAATCGCTTTAGATAAATTTAGCTTGCAATGTGTGTGTGTGGTGCAAATATTTGTACACTATTCACTATAAACTATTTGGACACCAGACTCTTCCATCCATATGTGGTTCTTCCCCAAACCACAAAGTTATAGGCCCACAATTTTATATGATGTCTATATGATGTCCAAGCATGACACTGGCCCTGTGAACAAAGCCAGTTTTATAAATATATCAGATTTACATGAGGTGGAGTGGAGGATCTCCTGCTATAGAGCTCTGACCTCAACCCCCCTGAACACATTTGGGATAAATATGACTGAATGAATTTCACAAATCTCCACAAGCACACTCCAAAATCTAGTAGAACAACTTCTCAGAAGAGTGGAGGTTATTATAACATCAAATAGGGACTAAATGTGAAATTAAATGTTTAAAAGCACATATAAATCTCATGTTTAGGTTTCTACAAACTATTTGGAAATTCACGCTGAGATAAAAACACATCATTAACACAAGCTTACTTCAGTTAAACACTTTTTCGGCTGAAATATGAACAGGAAGTGTTTATCACCCATCACTAAAGCTGTATTACAGGAAGTTCCACCCTGGTTGGTAAAAGCCAAACCTATCAGATGTATAATATTACAGAAGCCACAATACAACATCCAATACTACTTTACAACTGAGAACCACTCGCCTCAATGTAAGAAAGAGAATATAAAGTTTATAAATATGAAAATAGATCTTAAAAGTTAAGATTGCGTCAAGCTGATGGAAAGATTTTGGTAACTTGAACCTCTTTTTTTTTTTTACACCAGTAATCCTGCTCTGACATGAATGAAGACTTTATTTGTTTTTGTTTTGAAGTACATGGAAATGTTGTGTGACAGAAAATAACCAAGATGGCCGACCAATAAAGTAACAGGTGAAAAAACGAGAGGAAAAAAAAGGGATTGCCGTAAACGGTTTTTGGACTGCAATTAATATGAGAAGTTCTTGGTGTAGGACTACAATTACATAAAAACAGCTCTGCAGTCAAGTCAGTAAACAGTTAATACAATTAACAAAGCTGACATAAAAAACTATAATCAATAGATATTTGATGTCTAGATGAGATGGTTCTAGGTTCCTCTCAGGGTTTACCATCTCGGGTTTTCCCTCATGACCATCATCCTCGTTGAAACTTATAAAGACCTATACAATTTTATGAACTTTATGAATATTCTCCGCCTAGTAATTCTTGTAAAGTCGCTTTGTGACAATGTTTTTTGTTAAAAGTGCAAATAAAATTGATTTGAATTGATGTTTCGTGCTTCGTCACACACCAGCAACCTACACGTTTCCCATGCATTTGTATAAAATTCACCCAAAATATTAGTTTTGTAGCCCATAATGTGTGTTTAATGTGTGCTCTTTGTACTTTGTTTAAATAAATCCGTATGCAAATCGATGGAGGGAATTTAATGGTGAAAGCATTTTCTCAGGAAAAGGTGTGACGTGGCGTTTTGTCACTGTAAATATATGCCATTGCCCACTTATATAAGTGTGTGTACATACGCATGTGTACAAAAGTATGTCCTTTGAAATCTCCCGCATGCCGCTTTCCCGGCCTCAAGCCGCGCTGCAAGGTTGCACACCACTTAGAGTGTGTGTGTGTGTGTGTGTGTGTGTGTGTGTGTGTGCTTCACTTGCTCTTCTCTTTCTTGCTATTTCCTGCTTCCCACTAGATCCCTCTCTCCCTCAATCTCTCCTTCTCTCCTGCACTCCGAGCATCTGCTTGGTTCCTCTCCTCAAACCTAACCCCCCCAAAAAAGAAATCTGTGCTCAGGCCGGGTCTCGCTGTGACGCTCGGGTTTTTTTGGCGACGAGGAACGCGTTCATGTCGAGGCTGCCAGAAAAGCCCGGGATCTGCTTGGAAGAGCAAAGGCAGCTGTAGCTCTGCCACTATTTCTGGCTCAGTCACATGACTCGTTACATAAGCCCATTTTTCTTGCTCTAAAAAACAGTAAACTGCGACACAGGAAATACAACACCCCCCCAGCCCCTATCCCTCCTACCCGTCTTTCCCTTTCCCTCCATTTCTACCAACCACCATAACCCCCTGTGTTTTTTTTTTTTTCCTCCTGCTCGTCCTCCTCCATGTAACCTCCCCCACCTTTTTCCATCGCTTCAACACTGATGCAGATCAGACCTGAAATCCGTTCACACACCTCTTCACCCGCTGTGCCGAGCTTCTCCCATGAATCCTGTTAATCATTGCCCTGAAGAAATGAATGCAAATACGGTGTGTGTGTTTACCACCGTGCGCCCCGTGGTTGCACAGAACATCTAACATTCACACCGCACTGCACTTGAGCCTAATGTCCAGAGCTTCGCTGCCTCTTATGATCTCATATTCATTATAAACACTACATTTATTGACTTTCACTCTTATTTATTATTCAGCCGCCATTAAATGCTCTACATTGAATCCTATGAGAAGCTGCAGTTTTAGTGCTGATGTCGACAATTTTTACGGATGATGTTCAAAAAGAAAAACAATGCAGAGCGCTTTCATATGGTTTAACCGTTTAGATCGCAAAAATTTAAAGGCCTGTGAGGAAAAACAAACATGGAGGACAAAGTGCTGGTTTTCTCCGTCAGGAAATATGAAGAGATTCACTATACAGACAAAAGTATTGGGACACCTGACTTTTCCAGCCATATATAGGATATCTTTGGATGGAACTAGAAGACACCTGTGCCGGCATGGGAAAGTGCCCAAAGCCAGCTACATGAAGATGTGCTTATGGGTTAGAGCGGAAGATCTCCTGCCTTAGAGCTCTGACCTCCACCCTATTGAACACCTTTGCGATGAATTGGAATGCTAACTGCACCCCAGGCCTCCTTACCTCACTTACAGCATTTCTAACACCCTTGTGGCTGAATGAACAAAAATCTCCAAAATCCATTGGAACGTCTTTCCAGAAGAGTGGAGGTTATTCTAAAAGCAATTGGGGACTAAATGTGCAATGGGATGTTCAGACTTTTGGGTTCAACAAACTTTTGGTCATATAGCATATGTTTTAACCAAAAATATTTATTTATAATGGTTGAGGGTTCAAGACTTGGTATCACTAAGCTGGCATTCTTGGGGCCCTTGAGCAAGGCCCTTAACTCTCTGTACTCCAGGGGTGCTGTATCATGGCTGACCCTGTGCTCTGAGACCAGCTTCCTAACATCACTGGGATATGCAGAAAAAAAAAAAAAAAGTTTCACTGTGCTGTAATGTACATGTGACAAATACATGCTTCTATTCTATTGCCTAATTTTAATGTTTATGTGATGTATTTATGTGATGCACTTCGAGTCCTGCTTCAAATGTCGCTGCATTCAGTGAAGCTTCAATCCGATCTCTATTCCTGATAATAAGTCATCTAGAATGCAAACTCGGGTAGTTAGTAAGCTGATACTAGCTAGCAATCCAACAGTGTTGCTATGGTAACATTGAACGTAACTACACATAGAAAGAAAGAAAGAGCTAGAAGCATAACTGGAGCTCCGGTGATTCAGTGGTTTTGGGGATTAGAGTTTGAAACGGCAGGTTGTGAGTTCAAATCCCAGCCACACCAAGCTGCCACTCCTGAGTCTTTTGAACAAGCCCCCTTAACCCTGAACCCCATAGCTGATGAGATAAATGTAAGTTGCTCTGGATAAGAGCATCTGCCAAATACCATAAAAGTAAATGTAGAATAAAAGAAGCAAAACACTTCAGGGCATGGTGTTATTAGAATCAAATCAACTCCAGGTTGATACAAAACACCTTGTTGTTGATTATTATTCGGTAACCTCGTGCCTCTAAGTGTTTCCTTCCTGAATAAATGTCAGTGTCACACCCTTCGGTTTGGACACCACCACATCTACTCATGCATTCATTCCACATAACTCCATTTTTTTAACAACCGCACCGCTTTGTACCATGCGACCGCCTGTGCCGATGGTCATAAAAACAACAAAACCAATTCTGCCACACCTACACTCACAACACACACACGGGTTCATAATCTGTTGCATGGCATGTGTTGTGTTCCATTATACTGACTTAGCCGTGTTTGTGTGTTTGTGTGTGTGTGTGTGTGTGTGTGTGTGTGTGTGTGTGTGTGTGTGCGTGTGAGAATTACTGAGCGACTCAGCGCCTACTTTTAGCCCGGTTATGTCACTGCATGAAGGGACACACTCAGGTGCAGAACTCAGGATGTCAGCTCTGACATTAATCAGAGATCCCCATGGGAGACCCCCAACACTGCAGAGCACAGTGCCTCATCACGCATCACAACATCGCGGTTATTTCCACCCCAGCCTGCCCCTGTAACAACTCGCCCTCCATCTTCCAGCAGGGCAAAGATATGCTCACGTGTAAGAATGCACTGTAACTGCCATTGTTTTTTTTTTATTGAAAGTGAAACCAAATCAAATTCTTCTTTTTTCACTGCCTTTTGTTTTTCGTTTGTTTGTTTGATAATGAACCTAAAATAAAATATTGTCAAAATTATTATTATTTTTTTTTAATTATTATTTTCTTAACTAGATAATAATTCTGACCCAAAAGAAACAAGTCAAAATGAAAAATTAAGGGTAAAATAACCGACATTTACAGGAGCTAAACAACATATTTTTTTGTTATTTCCCGAATTTTAAATTGCCTGCTATTTATTTCTCCCTAGACGCTACATTCTCTCAAAAAATTAATCAACCAATTAGAAAAATGACTAAGATATTAGATAATTTAGGTCAAATTATTTAAAAGACGATTCATTAAACATTTTCACAAACCATCTCTAATATCTACACTGTGTGGACAAAAGTATTGGGACGCCTGATTTTTCCAGCCTTAAACTTTTAGCACAACCTGGGACCCACACAATTATATATGACATCTTCATATGTGGTAGCATGCCCTTGTCCCTTAACTTAAACTAGGAGACCCAAACATGAAAATGCTTCGGTGCACAAAGCCAGCTCTATGAAGATCTAGTTATCATGGGTTGGAGTGAAGATCTCCTGCTATAGAGATTTAACCTCAACCCTACTGAACACTTTTGTTATGATTTACAACACTGAATGCGACCCAGGCATCCTCACCTCACTTACATCAGTACCTTACCTTACAAACACCCTTATAGGTGAATGCTGAAGCACACTCCAAAATCTAGTGGAACATCTTCCCTGAAGAGTGAAGGCTATTGTAAGAGCAAATTGAGACCGAGTGTGGAAGGGGATGTTCAAAAAGCACATACTAATCTTATGGTCAGGGCTCCACAAACTTTTGTCTATATACAAAATGTTTGCTAACTCACTAGTATTAGCATCGTACACAACTTGGCTAGCTTAGCTAGTTAACAAACAACAAAAAAGTTAGCTAGTAATTAATGCCAGGTAGCTAGCTATATGTTATTCAAGAATGCCAGCCACAGCAATAATATTAGCTAATTAGTCAAATCAACAAATCTCCTAATAACAGATATACAGATTAATAAAGAATCCAAATATCATTCAATCATTATTTTTTATTCGCACACGTGTCCAGGCTGGGGCTCCTGCCCAAACTGGAGACGGAAAACCTTTCGGAAGAACATTTTTATCAATGTTCAGTGCTGCAGAGACTATTTTCATGCTAGCAGTGCTGGATTTTTGTCCTTGATTCCTCTGGCAAGCACACGGCCTTCCCCAGATTAGCATTAGCCTTTAGCAATGGCAGGCCACATCAACATGACAACGCATCAGCTGGACCACGAGGACACGTGAATCGGCTTGTGATTGTTTCCTAAACCGCATATGTTAGATCGATCAAGTACTCTTCCAGCTGAGTCATGGCAGCTCACTCTAATCGATGTTGTTGTTGGACCGGGCCGCAGAAGCTCCCGTGGTGGCTCTGTAACGACTTGCACATGAAGCCTCTTCTGAAAAGTAGAAGCGTTCACAAAAACATGCTACAAGCTCGGTTACAAACCCTACACGACTTTATTTAGTTTCACTTCTTTTTATAGGTGTTAATTGTTGTCCAAAGGCTATAGTCTAAAGGACATTTGTGCCACTGGTGAAATACTAGAAATGAAAGATGAATGCTGAAAGTTTCCAGCAGTTTTCGGCTTTCTGTGGATTGTTTTATTACTCACCTCATTTTACACATCAGCAACTTCAAATTTCATTCGTCACATACGAAACCCAACCACACACAACTACAGCAAGCAGTGAAATGCTTTATTGCATTGCATATGTTTGACTTTAAACAGAGAAAAAAAGAGTACGTGGCTGCAAGTGAAGTTTATTTAAAACGAATAAATAAACGCGACTGCAATCCAAAGACATCCTAGACAACTGAGTGCATCTGAATTTTGCCATCAAATATGAGGCGGTATCAAAACGTTTTAAGTCTAGTTTTGTAACATGCCAACAAATGGCAGCACAAAGCTGCACGCACAGTCACAGGGAGCACCGAACTTTATAATACATTGTCCTGTGTACATGGGGAGCTGTGCAACTGGTACTATTCTGACCATGTGCGCTTCCTGTCACCGAACCCCTCCTCACACGTGAGTTTTTTCGCCGGAAACATGATCACACTTCTGCACCCACCCTACTCGCCAGATTTGACTGGCGATGATGAAGATCCCGCTGCAAGGCTGCCGTTTTTTGACCCCACTACGGAGATCCAGCATAAATCGCAGAAGGTGTTTGACACGCTTCAAAAGAAGACTTCCAGGACACATTCTAGAAGTGGCAGGAACGCTGGGAGTGCTGTATTACTGCGCATTGGGGACTATTTTGGAGGTGATTGTGAGAAAACATAAATAAATAAAGTGCTTTCTTGTAAACAGAGCTAGTCTCGAAATCTTTGGATATCACCTTGTATGGCTGGAAAAAGCCGAATGTACCAAAATTTCCATTGATATACAGCACATGAGATTACTGTAATGGGTTAAACTCAGGAACCATGCAGATGTATTTGGATTGTAATTAATCTAAACAGTCTGCTACGACTGCTCAGTTGCAATGAACAGTTTTGCACTCATATGTCCATTAGTGAACAGTTCATAACTTCAACAACAATGGAACTCAGATAAGGGGCATCAGGGGTGCAGGGTGAATATACAGCTATATACCAATATAGGTTAAAAACAAAAATAAAAACTTATCGGTATTCAGGAATCACGCTACACAGGTTGGTATTTATGTATAATCCGAGGTATCAAGGTCATCTCCAGAGTTTATTTTTTTGTTGGTGTTGGTGTTCCATCCATATTAATTGGCTATAAGATTGCTCTTTTAATCTCTGACAACACCAGGAAGTGTGAAGTTTGGGTGAAAAAAAAAACTATGCCGTACAATTCTGTTCCCTGGGAGATGAATTCCCTCCAGTTCAGATAGCGAGAAATCTTTTCCTGGCCTTTCCGGGGTTTTTTAGAATGATTTATAGCATTAATTATTTCATGTCATAGTTATATATTTAATATACGGCCTCAGTCTGACTTCCATTCTGCACCTTTTTTTCCATTTACATTACCCAAAGACAAATTTCTGACTGAAAAATAAACGACGTCACGTATCATCCGTGTCGTAAACACCACTTTAGAAAGCAGAACCCACTTTTCCATACATATGGACACGTTCCACTGGTGATTTTTCTTGTTATATAAAAAAAATATAAAAAATAAAAATTGAGCAGACGCCTTCTTCTGGCCGTAACTGGGCTTGATCTTCCAGCTCGATATCCAAAAATGGGTTGCTGTGGTTACTCAGATGGAATGATATGGTTTCGGGACAGTCTATCAACAAGTCCAGACAAAAGCCATTTTATCGAACACTATAAACACGTCCAGGCGACCTGCCCACGTCCCAGTGAAAAAAAAAAAAAGTACTAACGGTGGAAGGGCAGATCTGATACTCACCTGCGGCATTTGCTTAGCTGCAAAAGTTGCATCCTCTGAGCATTTTGCATTAGAACAAAGGCCTCACCCAGAAGGCGGAAAGAGATGGCAGATATTTAAAGCGCCCGGTGCTGAGAGCAAACACAGAGGTCAGCTGAGGATAGGCTCGGTCATGATGCGTGTAGTGTTTCACATCAGCTTTACCTTCATAATATGCTCCAGTCGTAGCTACATTGGAAAATCCACTTGGCTATAAAACGTATTAAAGACCTTCGGATTGCATTATGGTGTAAATAAAAAAGAGAAAATCTTTGACAACTTCCTTTTTTTTTTAGTGACACAAAGTTCTTTTATTGAACTCAGACGTGAGCGTCTGATTGGTCGAAAAAGCTGTCTGTCATGCTGTAATAGAGAAGGCTTTGTCCTTAAACGACTCTGCTGGAGCGGAGAGATTTTCATCAGTATTTTGGTTACCTTTCCCTGGCGATGTGTCAGCCCTACCACACCTCCGGTAAAACAGGCTTTTCCTTGCTGCCAGTGCGTGCTCAGTAAAAGCCCTTTTTTCAATAGCCCTCATTAAAACTGACACTGAATATCATTAAGCGCTGTGCCACGCTAAGCTCTTGATAATGACAGTATTTTTCAATTATACGCATGCAAAAAAAGAAAAAGGGAATAAAATCTCCACCACAAACCATATGGAGATGTTTTACAGGGCTAAGCTGCATTATATCAAATAAACTAGATATATGTGGTTTAGGACCCGGGCTGGAGGCAGAGCCTGGCGAGGAGTCGGAAGTCTGTCAATGCAGGAGAAAGGCTGTGAAAAGGCTCAGCTCGTCCATAGCACCCACACCAAACCTCGAGGATCATAAAGATCCCATCACGTACTGTACCATTATACGACCTTACCACACACACACACACACACACACACACACACATATACTGCAGCCTTAAAACAGCGGTGGAAAAAAGTCCGGCGCTTAAAGCTGACCATGTGTTTGACTGAAGAATGATTTGTAACCTAAAATGTACAACGTTTTTGGACATTTCCTTCTCCGTCCGCTCGATAAATCCTAATAAGAGCTAAAGCCGTACAGCGAAAGCTTGCTCGGTTTGAAATGCCTTGTCTACAGCGGCAGCCAAATTCCATAAAGCTTTGTCATTATGAAGGAACGGATGCTATTTTCGTCTACAGCTGTACAGCAGCACAGAAAGACCATTCAGTATACACTTCACGAACATCCCATTCCACACACACACACACACACACACACACACACACACACAGGAACTGGAGTGTACTAGCAGCCACCCCACTAGGGATTCATCTGTGGTGAGTACAATATAACATAACAACAACTATCCACAAACCCATAATGTAATTACTGTGGCACCTAACGCCATAATGTGGATGAGACAGATCTAAACATACCCCTGTAACATGGATGAGACAGACCCAAGCATAAACCTGTAGTGTGGATGAGACCAAGTTAAGCATAACCCTATAAAGTGGATAAAACAACGCTAAGCATAACCTCATAACGTAGATGACACAGAGCTAAGAATAACCACATAATATGGATGAGATAAATCTAAGCATAACCCTATAACATGGATGACGGAGCTAAGCAAACCCCGTAATGTGGATGAGACAAAGCTAAGTAAAGCCCTGTAACGTAAATGACAGAGCTAAGCATAACCCCATGACGTGGATGACAAAGAGCTAAGCATAATCCAGTAACGTGGATGAGACAGAGCTAAGCATATCCCCGTAACGTGGATGACAAAGAGCTAAGCATAACACCGTAACGTGAATGACAACGAGCTATGCATAACCCTGTAACATGGATGAGACAGAGTTTAGCATAACCCCGTAACGTGGATGACAAAGATCTAAGCATAACTCCGTAACATGGATAAGACAGAGCCTAGCATAACCCTGTAACGTGGATGAGACAGAGCTTAGCATAACACCGTAACGTGGATGACAAAGAGCTAAGCATAACCCCGTAACGTGGATGAGACAAAGCTAAGCATAACCCCGTAACGTGGATGAGACAAAGCTAAGCATAACCCCGTAACGTGGATGACAACGAGCTAAGCATAACCCTGTAACATGGATGAGACAGAGCTTAGCATAACCCCGTAACGTGGATGAAAAAGATCTAAGCATAACCCCGTAACGTGGATGAGACAGAGCTAATCATAACCCCGTAACGTGGATGACAACGAGCTAAGCATAACCCTGTAACATGGATGAGACAGAGCTTAGCATAACCCTGTAACGTGGATGAGACAGAGCTTAGCATAACCCCGTAACGTGGATGACATAATCGTAAGCATAATGGAAAAAATTTTATTACTTGGATTGATGCAATGACAAGGATGACATAGAGCTTAATAACATGTAGCATATAACACAGAGCTCTATTACATGAATGACATAGTGCTCAATGTAGTTCAGCAACACGAATGACACAGTGACACAGAGCTAAGCATAGCCCTATAACATGCATGACCTAATGCTAAATACAGAGAGCTGAAATGATGTAGACGACTCAGAGCTAAATATAACATCATAATATCAAAAATATGGTGCACAGCATAATGGAAACACATGAATGATGTGGTATGAAGCCATAACATGGAGAACACAGAGAGGCATGCCGTGGATGATGAAGACCTTAGAGTAATACAGTAATGTGAATGACATGGAGCGACCCTCCATGACCCTCCATTCGAATCTCACGGTTTATCACGGAAGCTAATACCTAATTGTCTTTTGTGGCTTCATAGGACACTTTAACCAATAAACAAGCAGAGTACTTATGCATAATCTACGCTACTACAGAACTGCATACCGTACAGTACATGTGCTCACCATAAATGTGATACAGTGTACTGTATTTCTACCAATTTACACAAAATCTATCTCGTTATATTCTTGCCAAAGTTTTTTATGTGCGTTTAAGGTGTGTGGAAGGATGATTTTTGGCTTAAACAATAAAAAATAAAGAATTTTTGGGGTGGCATCTGTATAATCGCGGTTTTTCGTTTATCGCGGGCAGTTTTGGAACGTAACCACCACGATAAACGGGGGATTACTGTAATATAAATGTCCAGAATGTCAGCATTTAAATTTGGAGCCATACATTTTGATATAATGTAGATCACTAAATGTAGCTCATCCCATAATACCAATGTCTTGAATGTCCCCATAATGATATGGCATTGACAGCACTGAGCTCTCCACAATGACACAATGTGAAAATGCATACTAATAATGCAATAATCCATAATACTGTAACATACACACTATAGACCTAATGTCATAATGCAATAAAATCTGAGTTCGTTTAGTCTCAGGTTCACACGTTGAAAGCATTTTTTCAGTGTTATTAAATGTGAAAACATACACGACAATGCCAAAGGGTATGAAAAAGAAAGTGTGTCATTGTGGCTACTCACTCCTTACCGGAAATACGATTTGTTTTGCGCATGCATGAAAACGCTTAAGAATCTATAGCGCTAGCGTTAGCTGTTAAAATCTTCCTGGTTAGCGGCTATGGCTTTTTTAATGTCAAGCTTTAAAAATTTCTCTTGAAAGGAGAAAATCCTGACAATTCTGCATATCGAGGAATTGAATGAATGCAGTATGGAGGAAATGGAGACATTTGTTAAAGTATGCTGTAATAAGTAGAACAGTCAAGTAGATCAAATCTTTGTTATATTAAATGTAAAACACACACACACACACACACACACACACACACATACATCTGTATTACCGAAATAGGGACTAACAAATGTTTTTATATTTAATGAATTAACTTTGTGCCAATTTAATTGATTACTCAATTTAATCAATATAATAAAAAATATTTGCAATATTAAGCATTAAAATTGTTTTCAAAATGTAAACTGTTCAAATGTGATAAAAACTGTTTACCTATTTATATAAATAAATAATAATAAACTATGCTAAAATGAAAAAAAATTTAAATATATATATATATATATATATATATATATATATATATATATATATATATATATATATATATATATATATATATATATATATATATATATATATATATATATATATATATATATATATATATATATATATATATATATATATATATATATATATATGTATATATATGTGAATTTTGTGTACCGTTACACCTCTAATAAATAAATAATAATTTAAAAAAACATTACAGAAAGGTTATAAATTAATTTGATCGACTAAAATAAGTATTTGATCCAGTACCAAATTCCGTATCAAGAATTCTGACTCCAAATTAGTCCTGTCCTTTTAGGAAAGAACTCCTAATATCAGCTTATTATGTGTATAAAAGACACCAGTCACAGAAACAACCAAGCAATTTTCATTTAAACCTTTCCACCATCATGGGCAAGACCAAAGAGCTGTCAAAGGATGTTAGGGACAAGATTGTAGACCTGCACAAGGCTGTGGGAGTCTGTCTGTCTGTCTGTCTGTCTGTCTGTCTGTCTGTCTGTCTGTCTGTCTATCCATCCATCCATCCATCCATCCATCCATCCATCCATCTATCTAATGCATAACTGTCCATACAACCATTATTATATAATAATTAGAAAAAGGGGTATTTATTCACAATATGGCAACACAAGTCTCTGAATAGTGTGCAGCTAGCATAACATGAGTAGCTACCCCGTTTTCCATAATTTTGTGACTCGAAAGCAAATTGCGAACTTTGTCAGAGTCGTGCGTCGTTTTTGAATCATCTTACTCAGCAGTTGAACAAACTGCGTCTTATTCTAGAGATTCAGAAATTCAGGGCGAGCTGCTATTTCCTCCCCTGGGTGTAATTGCGTTAAACGTACATAAACAAAAAGGAACAGATCTTTTTCAATGTCTGCTTTTCCACTGTGTCTAGGCCAGGAGTGCTTAATGAGGAGAGGCGCGTTTGCCTCTGGGGCAGCGAAAACTCTCTCTCTCTTGCACTTTCTTTCTTTTTTTCATTCCTTCTTTATTTCTCTCTCTCTCTCCCGCTCTTTCTTTCCGCTATGGAACGAGGCCACGTCAGACACAAACGAAGTGCCGTGCTGTGTTATTTCCCTGCTGTATTAACGCTCTCCCCGTGTCCCTTTCTTCTCCTACTGCTCTGTTCTCTTCTCTTTCTCTCTCTATTTCGTACGATCTGTCTATCATCTGCTTCGTCCTCCACACGACCCCCCCAGCACCACCACCACCATGACCACCACCACCACCACACATCTCTTTTACTTCCATTTTCCCCTCACCGTCGCCTCCCTCTGCTTTTAGTTCTGTCTCTCCTCCTTTCTCTCCATCTCTCTTCTGCTCTATCTTTCTGTAACTAGGCTGGGGTCAGGTAAGGTAGGGAAACATACACGTACACTCACTCACACTCTCTCTCTCTCTCTCTTTCTCTCTCTCTCACACACACACACACACACACACACACACACACACACACACACACACACACACACACTCTGAACTATGTCTCCTCCGCCTACACTACAGCATGCGAAAGCCTCTGCGCTTCCTCTTAAAGACATACTTCAACTAAAACGATCATAAATTAGTGCACCCTGCTAACACTATGCTATAGCTATGTTAGCTACAGTTTGCATTGGCAGTATTAGCTATGTTACGGTGCATCGCTTTGGGGAATAATGGAACGAGTCGACGATCCGCCGACGGCTTTGGGGGCGTGTTCAAAAATTCAGGTTGCGCAGGCTTATCTCTGAGGAGTAAAGTGCATGCAGTGTTGTAGGTCAGAGCTACGCCTCAGTGAAAAGCAGGATATGTGCTTTTAGACATAGCTGTTGGAAAAACAGCGAGTCTGGCAGTCTTGTATTGATTTATTTATTTTTTATTCCACAGCAATGTTGTTATTTATTTATTTATTTTATTTATCAAAAAAGAATGCCATTTTATTCGTTCTTAGTCACATTTAACGATAAGGAACATCCGTTTAACACCTTCTGTCTTATGCACTTTTTTGTTTTGCCACAGATGCATTATAGTGTGTCTGTTTGCATGCTTTATTTTATATTTGTTGCCTTTTTCCTTTAAAGGAATCATGCGAATGTCCGTACGAAGGTCCAAACCTTGTCTTCATGCACTCATGGAGGTTCCTTTATGCACAGCCAAAGACATTATGCACACTTTGTGGTTAGAGCTTGGAGAAGAACCGTGCACAAGAGTGACGTTTGGCGTCCACATACTTTTGGCTGCACAGTGTATGATCAAAATATATTGGTATACTCATAAATATGAACATCCTATTCCCCTTTTAGTCCCGATTTACTGTTTTCATGGAGCTGGTTGTGTGCACTGGTGCAATGTCCTGCTGGAACAGGTTTTGGGTCTCCAAATGAAGAAAAAATGTAATGCTGCATCCAAAGACATCGTATAAAACTGTGTAGGTCAAACTATGTGGGGGTTTTTTTGAGGAAGAGCCACATTTGGCTGGAAATGTCAGGCATCCAAATACTTTTGACCAAATATCATTAGAATAGAATAGTCTTTATTTGTCAAATATACGTTACAGCACAATGAAATTCGTTCTTCACATATACCAACTTGCTTAGAAGCTGAGGTCAGAGTGCAGGGTCGGCCATGATACGGCGCCCCTGGAGCACAGAGGGTTAAGGGCCTTACTCAAGGGCCCAAGAGTGTCAGCTTGGCGATATCAGGGCTTGAAACCCCGACCTCCCGTTCAGCACTTTAACCACTGAGCTACTACTATTGGATTGGACTTAGCCTTTGTTTTGAGACGGATTTAGACGTCTATTTAGCTTATTTTTAGCTGTACATCTATAGTGATTAACTGTGCTGTTATGTAATGTGCCCTACATGATTATGTAGAGTCATGATACAGAGCCTAAAGCAGCACTCACCTCAATGTTTAAAATAGAAACAGAAGAGAAATGGCCTTAGCATGGAGAAAGCTACAGGCTCTACATTAACACCGCACGCATCTGTGATCGAATTAGGTCTTAAAGGGAAAAACAAAACAAATAAGAGCTAAAAACTAATTCCACACATTCATGTTTCGGAATATGTCTGAGCTCCGGTGTATCTCGCGACTTCCGCTATTAAATGAGCCTAATTTGGGAACAACGCGTATTAATTCTTTGCAGCAAACAAAAGTAAACTAACATCAACAATCCAGCCGAGCAGCTCATTAGCAGGATCGTACTGCGTCGACGTGGGTGTGTTAGAGCGAAGAAAACACTGAAAGGCGCACCACATGCGCGGTCGCGATCCGGTACCCGAGGCAACACCAGGAAAACTGAAAAGAGCAAAGTGAAAAAATTTGCGGGCGAAACCAGGAGCCGCGACAGCAGGCTGCTGTGACACATCTCTGGCGGGTTTAAGAGCTAATGTAGTTACTGTAAATTTGCTACACTTTAAAAAAAAAAAAAAAAAAGAAGACGAAAATGTAACAGAATAAACAAATGTGTTAAGCTGTGGGACGTGTTTGTTAGGAACAACGAGTGAAAAAGTAAAGCTGTGAGAATCGCGACCGAATTTCAATTTTCGACGAGCTCGCGTGAACCGACCAAAAACCTGAAAGTATGCTGTCCATAAGATGGAGTGGAAGATCTTGAGTGGACCACTATAAAGCTTCAACCCTACTGAAAAGCTTTGGGATGAATGTGAACTCTGTTGGGATGAATGTGACTGCATCCCAGGTCTCCTCACCCACATCATTACCTGACTTTACTAACACCCTGGTGGCTGAATGAGCATCTCTGCAAGCACACTCCAAAATCTAGAACATCTTCTCACAAGAGTGGAGATTATTATGACGGCTAATGACTAAATGTGATATTCAACACGCGCATACAAATTTTATGGTCAAGTCTCCACGAACATTTGTCCAAATAATGTATATACAGTATATTTCTTGTTTGAAATGCTTTCGGCTGTTTTTTGGCTATTAATTTTGAAACTCTTTTGTTGGGAGTTTCTGCTCTGTGCAGCTTGCGTCTGCTCTAAATGCTGAGTCAGCTATTTTTTGTCTGGACTTTCTTTCTTTCTTTTTTTTTTCCCCTTCTAAGACGGAAACAATCCAGAGGTTTTTATCTGGTGTAGTTTTGAGATTTGAGATCTTTCTTTTATTTAAATTAGTAAATTCAAATCCAAGAAATAAAAATATGTGGTACATATTGCAAAACAAATGATAAGAATAATTGTAAAAAATGAAACAAACAAACAAACAAATGATAATTTTACAAATAAAATACAATCATTTAAACTAAATGAATTGTAGAAGAAGAAGAGGAAGAAGATGTTTTCCTTTTTCTCTAATTTGTTTTCCAGACCTGATTTAAAAAAGGCAGTCTTGGAATTCATTATAAACTTCTTAGGCAATGGAAACTTTTGCACTGCTATTTAGTTGAGTTTTTTTTTAAAGCTCGATAAACAAAAAAAGGCATGTTGTTCACATTTTTTTTTCAATACTAGTAGCCGAGAAGAAAATGCTCCTAAGTCTAATCATTTTGGTTACACGTAATGTGCTTGGCTTTATACTACATTTATACTACATTATATTGGCGGATTAAAGAAACAAGCTCATGGTAGTTTCTTTGTCCAATCAGTGGTTTCAAAACAAAAAATTTGAAATCCTAAATAGGATGTTGTTCATGTGGGAAGACTTTAGCACCCAAAAATAAAGACTACAATAAAACTAAAGAAACTAAAAAAACCTTATGTACTAAAAGAAAATGAAACACGTTTCTAGACCTGGTATTATTTAAGTGTAAAATCGGGCTATTCGATTCGAGTTGTTCAACCTACTCAGACGAATTTCGAAGTCTACGCAGGTAATTGGATGTAAAAAAATAAAAAAAAAAAAGGGGAAAATACTACGCCTGACTGCCGAGACTCGATAATTAGATGCTGCTATCGGACACAGAGCTGTTTAGAGAATCAATGCTGCTTCTTCATGGCCACCCGGGTTTTATATGTAAACACACTACCTGACACTACCTGACAGCTCCACTGCAAACTCCTTAAGTGTGCTGAAATACAGTAACTACAGTTATTGGCTCATTTTAAAACCTACTATATTTCTCACGTGTACAGCACAATGTCATTCTTTCTGCGCATATCTAAGCAATGGTCAACCTTGATACAGCACTTCTGGAGCACGGAGGGGGTCGGGGCCTTACTCAAGGGCCCGAAAGTGACAGATTGCCAATACTGGGGGGTTGAACTTCCTGATTTTCTGATCAGTAGCCCAGAACCTTGGCCACTGAGCTACCACTTTCCACCAAAACCTGATTCAAATCATATATAATCAGAGACTAAATGACAGCAGAAGAAAAAAGAGAAAGTGTGAAGTCGGTATGAGCGAGCAGGTTGTAGAGAAGAGAGAATTATTTGCGTGTCGGACAGTAAAAAAGTACTAAAGCAGTACTAAAAATGTAAGAACAAAATAAATACATTTATAATTAAATAATAATTTCAGTTCGTACTAAAAGTAGGTACTAAATTGAACATATTAGTCGTAGCTCAGTGGTTAAGGCTCTGGGTGACTGATCAGAAAGTCACTCTTGGGGCCCTTAATCAAGGCCCCTAACCCTCTGTGTTGGAGGGGTGCTGTATCATGGCTGACACTGCACTCTTTCTTTGGGATATCCAAAAGAAACAAAAATTTCGCTGTGGGATCAATAATTCTGTTCTAAATAAAAAAAAGGAGGCCTCTTTAGGGACCACTGTGTGCAGATAAAGATGGTTTCGTATCAACGTCCTGGGGATCCATGAAATTAAAAAAGCAACACAGGAGATTTGAGTGTGGATCTGGACTGGTTCTTAATATCAACAGTCTGCTACAATGGCTCAGGACCACCAGTTGAATTTAATCACCATCACTGCGCACCTGAACAATGATAAACTGTAATAAATGGACATTCGATGCCACCAAGATAAGGAGGAGTTCCCTTTTAAGGCTGGTTCTTCTCAAGGTTTCTGCCTCATGCCATCTTAGGGTTTTTTCAAACTTGCAATTATAAAGAAAAAAAAACGTATACATTCTTTATTACTGCTTTATCTCTGTAAATCTTCTTCGAGTCAATGTCCACTCTACAAATAAAAACGAGTTTAATTCTAAATTAAAAATATAAAAATGCAGTTTGACTGGACTGAAGGTCAAAGGTCAAAGGTACTTGTTGCTTTACCGTATCATTGTCCTAGTTAGTCCTTTTGTCTTGTTGTTTCATGAAGAGAATCTCAGAGGAACATTATTTGGTTTCACTGTGTGCTGTAGATCAGCTGTAGATTTTTAAAATGACAATCAAAGCCACTCGACTTGATTCGACTTGACCGATTCGTCCCTTTGCATCGAAACCAGACAATATCAGTTTATACGATGCTTTGACCACTTTACTACAAATCGGTGAAACGTGTGAAAATATCCCCAATCATCGGCTCACGGAAAACAACGACTGAATAAAAGCAGCAGCGAAAGATAGAAAAACAGGATGTGAAGTTGGTATGAGAGAGACGAGTGTTGAGACGAGTGTCGTACCTTCCACCGCTCTCTTGAAGAAGACTTTGCAGCTCCCGCACGTGACGACACCGTAGTGGCACCCGGACGCCTCGTCCCCGCACACCAAACACACTTTAGCAGTCGAGGATGAGTGTCTGAGTGGAGCGCTGTGATAAGAACACACACACACACACACACACACACACACACACACACACACACTTTATTTAGTCGTAATAAAACCAATAACAGCGTCACTAATGACCACGGTGCTGAGTTGGCAAATCGGTAATAATCAGGCTAGAAGGTGTCAAATCATTCTTATAAAAATAAAGTGCTGACTTTTACGTCACTGAGTTGGGTCCGTTCGCTCGTTTTTTGATACATTATCGCGTATCTGGTAACAGATCATTCGCTCCAAATAAACTTTATATATATGTACACTTTTCAGAGAAAACGTATTGAGACTACTGCCTTTTCCATCCACATGTGGTTCTTCCCCAAACTGTTACCATTTATGGTGCTTAGCGGACATTTTTCCCCACCTTTTTCAATTTCTACACCTGAGCAGTTGAGGGTTAAGGGTCTTGCTCGAGGGCCCTGCTGAAGGGCCCAGCAGCGGCAACTTGGTGGTGCTGGGATTTCAACTCAAGACCTTCTGTTAAGAAGTTAGACTGGAAGGGTAGTTTAGTGGTAAAGGTGTTGGACTTCTGTTTAGAAGGTTGTGAGTTCAAATTCCACCTGAACCAAGCTGCCACTGCTGGGCCCTTAAGCGAGGCCCTTAAACCTCAACTGCTCAGTTTGCGAATGATATGATTGTAAGTTGCTCTGGATAAGAGCCTCTGCCAAATACCGTAAATGTTAACTATGTTCATTTCAGATTAATTAGAGACAGAATTCAGTATACAGATGCACAGATTTAGTGAAGTCTTTTTTTTAAGAAAAAGAAATAATAACTCTTTTAGGCATCAGATCCAAAATATCATTTGTGGACTGACTGGTGATTGTTTTTTAACATATGAGTGAAAATGGATTGTGAAGTTAGAGAGAGAGAGAGAGAGAGAGAGAGAGAGAGAGAGAGAGATAGTACATTGCACTATTTCCTGTTTATCTAAAAATATTAGTATTTTATTTGCCTTTATTTGCTCTTTACATTTTCATTTAATTCTCCTGATGTTTTTTTCCCCTTTCTTTTTTCCCTTCGGCAATATTTACCTGCTCCACAAAATTTACCTGCTTTGGCAATATAAATGTGCACCTATTTGTCCTGCCAACAAAGCACCTAAAACTGAGAGGAAAAAAACAGAGAGAAAGAAGAAAGAGGGAATAGAGTGAGGAGAGTGTGTGTGTGTGAGAGAGAGAGAGAGAGAGAGAGAGGGTGAGAGAGAGAGAGAGAGAGAGAGAGAGAGAGAGAGAGAGAGAGAGAGAGAGAGAGAGAGAGGGGCAGACAGATGAGAGAAGAGTTTGAAAGAGCATGTGGGAGAGTGAGTGAGAGAGAAAGGGAGCATCTGAAAACTGAGAGGAAAAAACTGAAGAAAGAAAAAGCAAGTGAAGGAAGTGAAAACTGAAAAAGAAGGAAAAGAGTGAGGAGAGAGAGAGAGAGAGAGAGAGAGAGAGAGAGAGAGAGAGAGAGAGAAAGCAAGGCAAACATAAGAAAGAGAAGAGTGAGAGAGTGAGTGTGAAAGAAAAAGCAGAGAAGAGAAGAGAAGAGAAGAGAAGAGAAGAGAAGAGAGAGAGAAGAGAAGAGAAGTGTGGCAGACTGAGAGATAAGTGAAAGGGTGAGCTTGAGAGTGAAAGATGAGAAGAGAATAAAGTGAGAGATAGTGAGAAAGAGGTGGACAGACAGAAAGAGAGAGAGAGAGAGAGAGAGAGAGAGAGAGAGAGAGAGAGAGAGAGAGAGAGAGAGAGGGGTATTAGAAGTAAAGTATTGAGGTATAAGTGAAATAAAACACTTTTTTCAATTCCATTACTGGAAACTCAGTTTGATCACATGACCCACAAATCTATGATTCCTTCCTGCTGACCTCATGGCTGAAGTGTTGCACTTTGGGTTTGACCTAAAATATGACTTAGTCACAATCTGATGTGGGAAAGAAACAGGAAACGCTGAAAGACACGAGAGGAAATCCATGAGCACTGACTATCAGAGCGATGGCTGATGGTTGTTCACCTCGATCCTGACTACAGAACACACATTCGGTAAGCAGCTTATTAATTATTTATCGCATACCGTTTGAATCCCCACCCATGGAGAAAGTATGGCCTGTTCTGTGCTCTGTGAAGTGTGTGTTTGTGTGTGTGGATGTTATGCGCTTCTCCTGCCGTTCCCAGGCACCCGAAAGAGTGCAGCATATGTCAGTGACTCACAAACGTATGCTTCGTCATTTTGCTCCAGATCAGAAGCTTGTTCAGAGGTGGTCTCCTGAGATGGGCTCCGAAAGTGAACAACAGCTCCCAGCGCTACCCTTTCGCCCGTACAAACGCTCGAGTTACATCCCACGACAAAGGCCAAGCAGCCCAGCCGTTTGGGACAGGCGCATAGAGAAGGACGCGGAATGACAAAACAGCTACAGAGGGAGTGTGAGAAAGAGAGAGCGAGAGAGAGAGAAAGAAAGAAAGAAAGAAAGAAAGAAAGAAAGAAAGAAGGAGAAAGAAAGGGGGAAGGTTTTCATCCTATGCCCTCCAAATGCAATCGAAACAGTCAAAAGGAGAAAAAAAACCCGAGGCGTGCACTCCAAATAGTCGGGCTGACTCGGCAGAAATCCGATTTAGTCTGGGAGAGAAACCTGACATAAGCGTGAGCGTGCAGAAGTGTGGCATCGCCTCCGAGCTCAAAGTCACCCCCTCCCTCTCTCTCCCTCTCAGAGACACAGCGACCTAATCAACTCGCATCTCACGGAAATGACTAACGAGAGCATTGAATTCCTCTGTCGTGAGGTAGAGGTTAATGCATTGGACTTCGGACGAAGGTCATGAGTTCAAATCCCAGGCTGCCACACCATGCTGCCGCCCCTGAGCAAGGCCCTTTAGCTACTTAGTTGTATGATTGAGATATATATTAGTAACTCAGCATGAATGTTAATTTATTCGCTTCTCTGCTGTGATTAATCCAACACTGTATTATTAGATTAATGCTTTTTATTGAGTTGAATTCTCAAATCTGATTGGTCAGAACAAAGTGTTAATTAATTTTCTGTAACAGCAGCTCTAGCAGCGTTTTACAGCTGAGGTTCCATATCATGCACTAATTCGACATTAAAACTAATAATTTACATGCTATATGGACAAAAGTATTGGGACACCTGACCTTTTCTGCCATACGCAGTTCTTCTCCGAACTGTTACCACAAAGCTGAGGGCACACGATTGGATGCGGTATAATACGATTTTGCGTCCACTTTAAAATGGAAACCCAAACCTGTTCCAGCATGACAATACCCTCGTGCACGAAGCCAACTCCATGAAGATATGGTTTACATCGTTTGTATTATAGTGGAAGATCTCCTGCTATAGAGCTCTGATCTCAACCCTACTGAACACCTTTGGGATGAAACTCTGATTGCACCCCTGGTCTCCTCACCTGCACCAGTACCTGCTTACTAACACTCTTGTGTCCGATGAACATAAATGTTGCACTCCAAAATCTAGTGGAACATCTCCCCAGAAGAGTGGAGGAAATTATAATAGAGATTAAATAGAGACTAAATGGAGCGGGATGAACAAAAAGCACATATGAATCTGCCGTAAAGTTGATCTATAAGTTAGTGGGCTTACAAAACCCAGACAAATTTTCACCCCCAATCCAGGGCAACGCATCTGATGACAACGTTCAGCTTTTTTTAATTTAGTTTAACATTCAATGTTAAATATGGCTTAGCCCAAATCCTATTGGCTAGTTTAAAATGGGGCGGAGCTAATCTATATGTCCCACCAAGGCATCATTGGAAGTTAATAATGAATAATAAATGATTGTCCATTTCAAGCCACTTCACATAGACTTCAATTGGAATTATTGCAAACTGGTGTGGCAAAAAAGGAAATAAAACACTTTAAGGCGAAAAAGAAAGATAATCAATTCCAGTGATCTATTCCCATCATCCTGGTCCATCACTGATTATTTTTTATAACAGCATGCCTCTAAGGTATTTATTCTTAGCAGAAATTGGGTTACCAGACCTGCTTTTTTCCCATTTTGTGCAATTTTATGAAATTGACAGAGAACCAGTTCTTCCCTTTTTTTTCCCCCTCTCGCTCTCACTCCTTCCCCGTCGCTAATGAGCTCCCTCCCATCACAATCAATAGTGCATGGTAATTGTCCGCTTAACATTCTGACAACATCATCGCGTCCTAACGAGCCGTCTGCTCTCGAAGGCACACTCGGCTTCGAGCGAGAACTTGCAGAGGCTCCCTGACACAATCAGGGGAGCTGATCTAATTCTATCGCACCAGTCTAAACACGCATTCAATTTGTTAGTGGCTTTAGCTCGCCCCCTTGGCGAGGCAGACGATTCAAAGGCCCCGAAGAGCCGATCGCCGTGGGCACTTGGCACGCGTGATTAAAAGGAGCCTGACTGCGTTAAAATCAAATTTTGTTTACAAAAGTTTTTTTTCCACTCTAAAAGCCTTGTGTTGAAGCGAAAGCAGAAAAAAATCACAGGGAGATGAGACAACGTGAGTCCTCGTGCGAAAGGCAGCGGGTTAGTGTCCGGTGAAAGCGCTGACGTGCGGAGGGCGAAAGTGTGGCAGTGTTGTGAGAAAAACATCAGGCCGTGTGCTAAATTTGAGATAATAACACTCCATTAAACTAATGCAGTATGACATGACGAACAACACGCACAGATTAGCTGAATTAGCTGCAATGTTCAGAAATGCGGCCTGAAAGCAGCTGCAACTGGCTGAAAAATCTATTTGTGAAAATCGGCCGATGTGCCGTGCTTGTGTCTGTGGACAAAAAAAGCTTCTTTTTTTTCCCGGGAAAAAAATATAAAAAACCTTTCACCTCTACCTCTTTAAACGCTATGGTCTTGTGAAACCAAATATCGCAGATTTGAGTTGATAAAAACTTAAGGCAGCAGATCAACTGGAATAAAACTATCAGCCATGCTGGTTTCGGAAAAGTGTCAGGTTTGTGTATTAAATTGGAATTAATGTAATCACTCCGTAGATGATTATTTAGATCTTAAACAGTGCATCTTTTTCGTTTTTTTCTTTTGTGAGAATAATTAGCAAGTGAGTCTTTAGTTAGATTTAATATGTTCCTGTTCCCATGTACATTATAGCAGCTATAGTCACTCCTTCACCAGGATCAGGAATATGGACCCCACAATCCTCTCCAAAGTCATGTGCCTCAATGCACACCTTTTTTTTATTCTGCTTTATAAACATACTATTCACAATCCTTTTGTTTCTATGCAGCAAACAAGAACAAAAAACAAACAAGAATTGGTCAGTGAATAGTAGAAGAAAGTGGACAAATGAGTCCAAATTTTTTGGTTCTAACAGAAGAACTTATGCAAGACGAAGAACAAGAGAGAAGATGTTAGCAGACTGCCTCACCCCCACAGTAAACCATAGAAGTGGAAGATAGATGGTTTTAGAGCAGGGAAGGTTGGAGACTTATTGCAGGTAAAAGGAATCCTGAACCAACATGGCAACCATTCCATACTTCAACACCATGCGGTTCTGTCCGGACTGCGACTCATTAGAACACAATACAACAAGACAATAAAGTGAAGCATTTGTGTGTAATTTGTTGTAATATGCTGTGTAAATAAATTTCACAAATTAATAATAATTTATTGAATAAATAGAAGTGGTACAAACAGGTACGTTTTAGTACTTTCACATTTTGAAATATTTTTTTTTTCTTCAGGTCTCCTTTTTCTCACCCTTCAGTCGCTGACAGAGCAACAATTTAACACTGATAACTAGTAATAAATCAGAAAAAGAAAAGCATTTCCTTTCCAAAACGTCGAAAAAACATACTGCATACCTTCAGCCTGAGACGTCATGCTAATCGGTGTCTATGCTAACATCAGCTCTTTAGCTTTACTAACAAGCGGAGCGTGATGCGTAATCGGCCAACAATCACTCCATTTAACTCGATTATGCAACTGAATAATTGAGATAATTGTAATTACAGCGGTTAAAGGTGTGTAGTTGAGACTTTGATCATTAATTCAAGAAAGGTGAAAGTTATTTCATGTATAAATTTATGTGTAATTTAACAACCTGTTTAAAAAACTTTCAACTAAAACAATAAATAACTATTTGAATCTAACTATTTTTCTATATTCTGTTGTTCCTCTTAAATTTTTTTTGAAACACTATTACATTTTATCTGTAGATTTTAATTTTATATGAATTATTTTAAATATTTTACATTTTTGAAATTTTACTCCTCACACTTCCCATATGGTTTTGCCCAATAAATCGAGCTCTATCCTTTTACGAGCACACAGAAGTGTAAATGTTTTAGCACACACAAAAAAAAAAAGCTTGATATAAACGTAACTCCGTTCCGCTCTACAGCAGATGTTGAAGATGAATGTGGAATCGATGGGAACTGATAGGAGACCGCGTTAGACACGGCGGCACGAGCATTCCCAGGATTGTTTGGATTCTGCATACTTTACGGCTCTTTAAGGAGCCCGGAGTCAGCTGAGATCCGCAGCAACTCGGCGCCGAGGCTTCGCGATTGACGCGAGACTGACAGATCGACTGCGAAAAGACACAACCTACGAGCTAACCCTGTTCACTGCGACGCATGTTGGGGTTGTCAGGTGTCAATCTTCTGCATGGAGCTCTTTTTTTTCCAGTGGCTGTTTAGAGAGTGTGTATTTGGCCTGGTGCCTAAAAAAAAGAAAAAAAACCCTCTTGTCGGGTGAACTGTTGAACTGAATGCTGCTCTAGGAACTCTGCCGGAGCTGTAGGAAGTGTGACGCTTAAAGGGGCAGCCTGTAATTTTTAGAGTGCTTCGTGTGAAATTGGAATAAAAACACTGGCAGAGATTTCTTCTTCCTGTCTCGGAGCAGGCACGACTCCTCCGCTCAAACCACATGCCGTCTTAATTGACATTATATTTGAAAATAAGCCCATGATTTGTGATAGTAGGGTATCTGCAAAAATGAAAGGGAAATTTTATAGGACTGTGGTGAGACCTGAGATGTTGTATGGTTTAGAGACAGTGGCATTGAGTAAAAGACAGGAGGCGGAGCTGGAGGTAGCAGAGCTGAAGATGTTGAGGTTTTCGTTGGAAGTGACGACGATGGACAGGATCAGAAATGAGTTTATTAGAGGGACAGCGCATGTAGGATGTTTTGGTGACAAGGTGAGGGAGGCGAGATTGAGATGGTTTGGACATGTGCAGAGGAGGGACATGGGGTATATCGGTAGAAGAATGCTGAGGATGGAGCCACCAGGAAGGAGGAAAAGAGGAAGACCAAGGAGGAGGTTTATGGATGTGGTAAGGGAAGACATGCAGGTAGTTGGTGTGAAAGAGGCAGATGTAGAGGACAGGGGGGTATGGAGACGGATGATCCGCTGTGGCGCCCCCTAATGGGAGCATCCGAAAGAAAAAAAAATTGAAAATAGGCCCAGTTGAGCAGATATGTTCAGGAAGAAGGCGGGGTTAATTTCAGGGCCAGAAAATACGTACATGGATTCACATTTAAAATGTCTATCTTTTACATAGAGTTGCTGCCAATCAATTCAAAATGACCTAATTTTTCCTCTCACAGTTTAAACAATTGTTTTCTATGTTCTAATGTGAATAAAATATGCATTAGCAAATCACTGCATTTTGTTTTTTTATTTACATTTTAGTCCCAATTGGGGTTGTATACTGTTTGTGACAGGATATATATTTACCACTTTTGATGGTATTGAAATGTTGTTTTTTTTCAGTGAGACAATAATTCTTAGCTGTTATAGCATAATTGTTGCAGGAAGTAACTTGTTTCACAGACATTATGAGCATTAAATGTAGCCACAAATAAAAGATCTTCACCCTACTCCACATCTCACCACCTGGATGATGATAATATAACAGCAGGTGACACCTCAAACACACTTTCTTCTACAGACAGAAATTTTTTCCCCCACATTTTTCCACAATCCTGTGCTGTACAAGGTCATAACATTTGGACCAAAGTCGTTTTTCTCTGCTTCCTTGACGAACGTCATATAAATGCTTGATAGTGAAGAGGCCACTTCTGAGGGGAAAAAGGTCGACGCTGGTTTCTTTTTTCTCTCTACAGCTGACTGGGGAGCCGTTTTCCCTGATTGGATCAGGATTCTCAGCCACTTAGTGCTTTCTGTCAGCCTGTGAGAGACAATAGGATAATCGTTTGCCTGCTAATAAAATCTGCTAAAACAGTTCCTTTATGTTCAGACCATAAAGGTGCAGTGTGTGATACTGGACTTTCTATTGAAAAATCTTGAGTATACAGTATGACTTCACAAAGCGGGTTACACTCAGAGATGCCAAAAGTACACACATCGTTCACTCAAGTAGAAGTGCAGATACTCGTGCTTTAATAGACTCAGGTAAAAGTAGTAGAAGAAGTACTGACTATACTTTTTCTCTCAAGTTAAAGTAAAGATGTTTGGGCCCAGACATGTACTTTATTAAAAAAGTAGCCTTTACTACTCCCTATTTGAGTGTCACACTGGTAACTGAACCTCACCATATTAATATACTGATATAAGAATTCAAAATGTTATTTAATAAATGTATCCAGGCTGAACATCTACCATATAGAACACAAGCAGAGAAAAGATGCTGATAATCAGGTGATCAGTCATGTTTACATCACTGACTTCCTCTGTCTCATCCACGTTAACCCCAGACTTCTTGTTGCCTTCTGCTTTGTTCGTTGTTCGCTTTGTAAACTAGTCTAAGTCTGTGGTGGGTGAGAGCCAGGAAATGATACGCCAGCGGTAGATTGAAAAAGCCGCGCGATGACAGGAAATTGGTTGAGGAGCTGAAAACGGCGCAATGAGAAGATCAAATACTGATCACCAAATAGATTAAAACTAAGTAACGAGCCTGGTTTGGAAATGTAAGAAGTAGAGAGTACAGATATTTGTGTAAGAAATGTAGAGTGAAAGTAAAAACGTGTCAGAAAAATAAGTAGTAATGAAGTAAAATACTGATTCCAGAATATTCTACTTAACTACAATAATAAAGTATTTGAATCACCTCTGTTTACATGAACAGAATATGGATTTAAATAATAAATGTAAATAACTAACTAAAAAGTCCCATGTCTAATATGAGGTCTAATAAACAATACAAACTGGAATTGCAGCTTCATTTTGCATAACAAAAGTATACATTCAGAAATATTGCAATATTTAATTAAGCATTAAATTCACTTACTAAATTGCTTCTATAAAAAGGATAAACCATAGATAATAAAATAAACTTCAATGTTTGGCTCTTACAATCTGTATGAGACTGTAGAAAAGACATTACTCATAATCACACACTTGAGCTCTCGTGATATTTCTCACTCTCCGGTGTATGTAATGTTTTAATGATTCATAATCACACTCTTGGTGCCACTCAAATGAGGATGGGTTCCCCTTTGGAGTCTCGAGGTTTCTTCCTCGTACTGTGTATGGTTATAAATGTGATGAAATGAATCAAATTATGTTCTCTGTTCGGCTGCATGTCGTATCCCAAAATATCACTTATTACAATAACACAACACACATACATACACACACACACTGTGCTGCATTCTTTGAATCCTGCTGTCTTTAATTCGTGTAAAAACTAACACACAAAAAGTTGCAATTCCGCAAAGCCTACATTTATCGATCTCTTCGCTCTATCACTTTTCCTGACTTTTTCTAACCTACAGAATCCACCTGACTCTTTCACATATTTCTATTCTTCTCTGTGAGGCACCGAGCCAAGCGAGTGAAACATGTTCGGATGGAGAAGAAGAAGAACGGCCTCTAGGTATGCAAAAAAAAAAAAAAAAAAAAATCCTTAAAAAAAAAAACAAACAAAAAAAAACACGCTTCACTATATCACCTTCACACATCTCCTCTCACCTGCATCCCGCCTGCACACACCTCTGCATGGAGAGAAAGAAGACAAGGAAATGTGCGGTGGAACCAGACAGACTAGTCCCATCGCTCTCAAGAACAAGAGCGAGAGTCTGACTGACAGAACTTCGCGCCGCATAATTAAAATATGGAGCTCAGGAAGATAGCATGAGGGTTTGCTTGGCTCTTGCACAAAAAACAAAACAAAAAGACTTTGTGGATAAAATCAGCATGACCCTCAGTGTTAGCTTGTGACACTGATTTCTATTCGATCACATTTGATTAGCACCTTAGCAGTCATAGCTGGTAGTCAATGTTATTAATTAGCAAGAATGATGACTAGCCTGTACAGAAGCTAACTACAATTTCACCTCTTGGTGGTTTTCAATACAAGAATATGTACTTCATTTTAAATGGAAGTGTGAAATATAATATCTGAGGCCAAAACTAATTTCTAAACATTGACATATATGAAATAAATTTTATGGACAGTTAACCATAAGATTTGTACTCATTCAGCCATGTGTGTGTTAGTAAAATCAGGTACTGATGTAGGTGTGGTGAGTTTCCTGGGAATTTCAATTCATCCCGAAGGTGTTCAATAGAGCCAAAGCAGATCTTAATGGAGCTGGCTTTGTATACAGTGGGCATTGTCATGCTGGAACAGGTTTGGGTCTCCTAGTTCGAAAAAACAAACAAAATCTACCATATCCAGACATCCTGTATCTCCAACTTTGCAATTTGGGGAAGTGTGGAGGAACCAAAGATGGTGGATAAAAGTCAGATATCTCTTACCTTTTTCTATATGACATAAAGATGAAACTGGTGCGTTCTTATATTTAATTAAACCACATTCCGATTGGACAGAAAGTGTTGAGAGTCAATTGCGTGAATGTTTACTAAATTAAAAAACGAAACACAATAAATATACTTCAGTTCGGTAACAGTAATTCAGCACCTTCACACCAACCTCTTGATGGACGTTTACTTTTAAATAATCGAATTAATGACTAACACACCTTTTAGCAAAATAATCAAGTGCCTTAGTAAAACTTCCTGTTATAAGTTCCTGAGGTAAATGTAAGAAAAATGTGTGACTGTTTTATAAAAATCTGGTATTTGTTGGAAAATTGGTATCAGACAGTATAATATGCAGCATTACATTGACCTGTTGTTGGACATTTTAGATTCCTTTTATTTAAGATGCAGAATTCTAGAGTTTTCTGGATTTCTGGGTACCAACAAATGTTATTTTTGTGGCTAAAGCTCCTTTCAGGAACAATCAACCCCTAAGATTTCCTCACATATCTCATATTGAGATAACTATGAAAAACGCAGAATGTGTAGATTGTTAATAAATGAAATAAAAATTATGAAATAAATAATTAAATGGTTACTCTCATAAGAGGAAAAAAAAAACACCCCTCTAATTATACTTTGATGTGGTAACAATAACTCAAACCTGTTTATATAACAGCACACACCCAAGTGTTTGCATTTATTACACATGAATACACAAATTATCCGGTTTAAATGTTGATTTACATTGTATTTGTTTCACGAATTGTATTCTTCACATATAATTATACACTATATTGCCAAAAGTCTGCGGACACCTGGTCATAATTATGTTCTTTTTGAGCATCCAATTCCACATTTAGTCCCAATTTGCTCTTATAGTTCCCTCCACTCTTCTGGGAATCTGTTCCACTAGATTTTGTAGTCTGTATGTGGACATTTGTGTTAATCAGCGACAAGGGTGTTAGTAAAGGCAGGTACTGATGTAGGTGAGGTGAGGAGGCCTGGGGTGCAGTCAGTGTTCAAATTAATCCCAATAGTGTTCAGTAGGGTTGAGATCAGAGCTCTATAGTAGGAGATCTTCCACTACAAACCATATAAACCATATCTTCATGGAGCTGTCTTTGTGCACAGGGGTATTACCATGCTAAGTTCAAGTGAACACAATTTTTTTATTGTACTGCATCCAAAAACATCCTGTACAACTGTGTGCCTCGAGCTCTGTGGTAAAAGTTTGGAGAAGAACCACATATGGGAAGAAAGGTCAATTGTCCCAATACATTTGTTTATACAGATTGTGAATTAATCTGTTTCGTTCATTCTGCTGTATTTGTTTTTTTTTTAGTTTGGTTTACACTTTTTGTCATAAAAGGCTAACTAGTGCCAGGAGCAGCTAATCATCTAAAACAACGAGCCTCATGTACATCCAAAATGTAGCAAATCTTTATCTGCATTGTCCTCTTTCTATCAGTCAATTAGACTCACCAAAATTAAAGCAAAACAATGCAGCGTCCAATGGCGAACCCCATAATCTTCATGGTATTTAGGTCACCGATAGTGAACCCAGGTGTTTTGTGTTTTCCTGCTTATTTTGGAGTTTACTTCCTTTCTTTTAATAAGCGATAATGATCTCTTGCGGTCGTTGCTGATTTTCCGGCCTGACTCTGTGCTATTTGCGCATGAATTTGGTAACTATGACAAACCAGGCATCTTAATTAAGCACAGAAACTATAAAAAAAAAAAAAATAAAGAAATAGATAGATATATAATAGAAATAAGGTATTAGTAGCCTGCAGGACAATACCTATTTATGTGATGTTTTGAGTGTGTGTGTGTGTGTGTGTGTGTGTGTGTGTGTGTGTGTGTGTGTGTGTGTGTGTTTTAGCTTAGCATTAGTGCAAAGTTCATGCATCTATAGGGCATACTGTATTTCCTGGAAAAATCAGTGAGCTGATAGCTGTAACAGGATGTGCGGGGGATGAAGGTTTACATTTCAGAAGATGCTAGATCAAAACCGAGGCATCCTGTGAACACCGAAGTCAGTCTTAACGCGAAAACGGGCCGAGAAGTCAGACCCCTTGTGACAAAGCAGCACTCTGTACCTTCAAACAAATGCACTGCAAATGCAGTCAGCAAACCTTTTCACAAGGATTCATGATATAATTCTTCTGAGAGGACTCCATTTCAGTATGCCTTCTTATGAATTCTCTACAGAAGATTACAGTCTTTGTTGTTGAACATCATGATGATGACGTTTGTAACTTTGATTCATCTCAGATGCAAAATTGTACAATGGTGTAAATAATTGAGATTGTTTTAAACAGCTTTTAACAACACTCATTAGCTTGAGTAAAACTTCTATCATTCGACTGATCTGATAAATGAAATTCTCTGATATCACACTAAATAAAAACAGACCCGGTCCTCTTTTTCTATAGTGGAATTGTAAATCATTACAGTGTACAGATGTAGAAAACTAAACTCAAATGATACATGTGTTTACAGGATGTTCAGTATGAGCGGATGAGAAGTAGGACAGTCTTTATAATTACAGCCACAGTATCTCTCAGCTGTGCACCAAGGATTTCATGCATAAACATTTTCCTTTTGAAAAAATCTTTGTCATCAATATAATAATGATATATAATTACGCATTTTTAGTTTTTAAATGAAGTAGTGCAATTATGAGCCTTCCATAACCGCTAATATAAACATAGAAATAAGATGTTCCCTTGCTCGTAACCTACTGTATAAATGCTATAACGCTTGGTAGTAATCTCATATATCCTGGAAAAAGGGTGTAATTATAGTTTATTTCACCACTTCTAGGTAACGTAGCATCGGATGTTCATACATATTACACATAGCATATATTTACGTTTCACATTTGGGGAAACACCTGACTTTTCTTAACTTTTAACTCAAAGCTGAATAGGATGACCTTTTTCTGACCTTGTGATCCAGTTCATCCCAGAGCAGTTTAATAGGATTTAGATGCAGTGACTAGGCAGGATGTTTCATGATAGATATCCCTCCAGACGACTTTTTGCTTTCTAAATATAGCTTACTGAGCTTGTTGTACAGTTTGGCTCATTTTCTTGTTGTACGGTGAAGCTGGTTCTGATGAATTATGAATTGTATGGTGTTGAGGTATGGAATAATTGCCATGTTGGTTTCTTTCAACCGGAAAAAGTCTCCAACCTTCCCTGCGCCAAAACAACCCCAATACATTAAGCTACCACCACTATGTTTGACTGTAAGTCTGCTAACATCTTCTCTGTCTTACACAAGTTCTTCTCTTAGAGCCAGAAATCTCGCATTTGGACCCTACAGAACATCTACAAAAAAATCTACAAAACTTTCTTATAATAATTCACTGTCCAATTTTTTTTAGTTTTGTCTCAACAACAAATATAAGGCTAGTTGTTTTCAAAAGTACCCAAGAAATAGTTCTGTATCAATGTTATATCTTGGACAAATTTTTGCCCCTATTTTCTCCCAATTAGTTCAATTGCCAATTTCCACACACTTGCTAGCACAAGTTGTTTGTGCTGAATGTGTAAAAAAAAAACTACCTGTGTAAAAATCTCTAACATTCCCCAGTAGTAAAACGCAATCACTTTTTCTCTAAAACAGTGGGGCCTTTTGAGAACAAACCCCAACTGCCCCATGTGGCCACCCGATGCTATCGCTACACAGAGCCGACCTGTGTATTCAGCACCTTTGCAGTAATACGCCTCACTATTTACACTAATCTGGCTTAGCGGCAAGCCCAAAGATCCAAACAGTGCTGCCTCAAAGCACAGAAAGCTGCTTCATTAACGCCACAAATCCCTCGCTTTTGGCAAACCTGTTACCCAGCATTCACCTCGTTCCTCGCTCCTCCTCCGTCTGCTTCTACCTGCGCCGTGCGATCGACACGGCCCCGGTTGGCGGCGACCTACATGCCTGCGTTATCCCACCAAGGACAAACAGGAAAAAACAAATCCCTAAAGAGTGAGGGATTATCTGGGGGGAGGATCACACAGAGCCAAGCCGGTCCTCTCAGCCCAGGAAGTCAGCACTCGCTACTTGTTTTTAAACAACGATCAAGCCAAACTTCCTGCCCAGACAGGAAGTCAACTATATATCATGTGTAATCAGCAGAAGGCTGCTACAGATTTCTGATAATCGCTAGGGTCGAGAACAAAAAATAAGATATGGGAAGAAAAAAAAAAAATAGAGCAATGGTTTAATCTGTCAATCTGTGTTTGGGCTCCAGTTTGTTTTATGCACTCACTGACCTCTTTATGAATTCAACAGCTGCCTGCGTTCTACAGTAAAGATTTGCGGTTAGGATGATTTGTAATGCTTTAAAACAATAAACAATAAGATTCACACCTGGGTCTCGATATTCTGCTGCATTTCATCTCTACCTTTCAGATTTTTCTCAAACCACAAAGCGTGAGCATTTCGGACCAACACATGAGCGTCCCTCAGGATGCATCGAGGATTTATCGAGCGGTGTCTGCTAATGAAAAATGACCATGCTAGACTCCTTGTCTGATGAATGCCTTTGTTGTTGAGAAGTGGCGTTAAACAGAGGTGTAAAGATTACCTGAAAATCATACTTGAGTAAAAGAATAGATACCTAACTGCAAAACCTACTCCATTACAAGTTAAAAGTAACCAATTGCAATATGACTTAAGTAAAAGACTTGGAATATCTGATTTGAACTACTTTGGTATTGGTATTGTATGTAGATGCCATAACACCGAGACACGTGTTAGTGAAAAGCCAAAAACAAGTAAATTTTAAGGTTTAATTTCCTAAAATACAATTCACATTTTGCACCTCAACACTGCATTCACCAAGATCAACACAACAGCCTCTTCAACATGCCAGAATGAAGCAAAAGAAGTAAAGCGATCTTTCTAAAAGGGATTCGATAGTCAAATCAAACAAAAGTAAATCAATTTCGATAAAGTAAAACCAAATACAGGTAGTTCCCGACTAACGATGGAGATGCGTTATGAGGACGCCATTGTAACTTGAAAAAGTCGACCCAGGAGTTTTGAAGAATAGTGATTGTTATGAAGTAGTAATAATTAATAATTTAACATATTTCAGTCCACAATTTAGCAAAACAGAGAAATTTACACTACTGTACGGTATAAACTATACAGTATATATGTACGTGGTGGCGGGTGTGTGAACGAGCACCGTTTTGTGAATGGAGGGTGGAATGGAGGGTTCGTCCGGGTCACACCTGTAGCCGAATAACCTAATCAGTGTGCTCTGACAAGAGCTAAAACTGGCCTTTGAAAAAAACAGAAAAAGATACGCAATTTAACTATAAGACAACTGAACTCTGGTGACTGCTGGCGAGAGCGAAACATCTCACAAGTCAGGAGATGTGGACATCCTGGCAGCATCTCAAAGATCATACCGCATATACAAGCTGCTACGCTAAAATGTAAGTATTTTCACGATTTTGCTATCGTCATTGTGAGAAGTCAAACCATATTAAATTAGGGACTACCTGTATTCACAGCTGACTGTGATCTGAAGTACATCTCAGTCTTAACTTCAACAAAAGCTTATTCTCAAAGGTTTTGAAATTTATTTGAGCTCTTTTTGGACTGAAAATGTGACGAGCGATGCTAAAAAATGAACCATTACTTAATTTTTCAAGGGCAACCGGTTTCCACAAACCTTTCAAGCAAACTCAACTCATCCAAGCTTAGAGTTTAGAACACTAGAAGCTCGTCGGATGTTTATTTATTCACTGAAGACCTCCGGAAAAATCTTCATATTAGTAAATACTCTACAGATTTGCAGGCTTTGTGTATGGATGAGTGTGTCATCATATCTCTCGACCTTTGATGGAGGAGTTTCTCAGGGTGAAGACCTGAGTAAGAAAAAAACACTCGGAATGTAAATGGGTGCGTCTCGTTTGATGAGATTTCGAGAACAGAAGCTGAGAAGCCGTAATTATCTAATAAACCATTAAAAGATCAAGAGGCGATAAAGAAGGTTTACGTTTCTACGCCCTCACTTAATTCATCCACCCATTCACACACAAAATCATTGTGACACTCTATAACACTCTATGAACACTACTATGAATATGAATATTCACGTTACGAATCATGCAACCAGGAAGTGACGGGTCGTTTATGAACGATTCGTTCATTGTGAGCGTATATGGCTGTTGTTGTTTGTTTATGGCTAATTGCTTTAAAAAAAAAAAAAAAAAAAGAGACTGTTGTACTTCCTGTATTGTTGAATGACAGGTGTCTCGTCCAATGATCGGTAAGTTTCCATTCACAAACTATACCTACCTTTTCCGGTTAGTTTGAATTTGTTGTGTTTTTGCATTTGTTATTTTGCTTTTGGATTTGTTAGTGTGTTTTGCACTTCTCAGCCACCGTAGCATTGCCCTATTTTCATTATTGAAACTATAGACAAGGTTCGTGTGTGTAGATGCATTGGTGGATTTTCTTATAGAAAATGTATATTTTATATTATTTCTGATCAAAGGAACAAAATGACTCAAAAAAAGATTTTGATGAACGATTTTTAAAGAACCAAGTAACTCAAATGATCCAATCTTCCCATCGCTATTTCAGTTAACATACTGCAACTGTTTCCCAGAATGCACCATGACCTAGAAACATTGCCACCCCTGGTAACACACACAAATGCACTTTCCCACATATACAGTCACATCTGACCATGTACACCTGTCCCCAATGACCCAATCACACCCATCACTATATAAAGCGCTCACAAACATCCACCCGATGTGAACTATCGCTCGCTCGCTCAGTGTTTCCATGCCTGACATTACCAAGCCTTTTGTTCCATGTTGTTATTCTGGTTTTTTCATCTTCTTAGATTACCTCTTGTTTTGTTTTGTGTTTTCGTATATGGAATTACCCCTGATATTGTTCTTTGCTGATCACCTGACCTCTGCCTCTGTATTGTTCACAGCTTTGAATCACATCGCTGGATTTGTTTGCTGGCGCCTTTTTTTTATATAACAAAAACTCCTCCAATAAACTACAATTCAGCCTCTTATTCATAATACACATTTTGTAACCATTTCTATCAATATTAATATTTTTCATTGACAGGAAGTCAAAACATGACATTTTATAAAATATATCAAAATTTGAATAAAGAATAAAACAATTACCAGGGGATTGTGTTGTTCCAGAAATATAAATAATGACAGATGAGGTGTTGAGTTTTTTCGAGGTTGACAAGAAACACAGTACAGTTAATTTGTACATTTTATAAATATATTAGAGCTGTTGATATTGATTATTTTAGTAATCGGATAAGAAGTACTTTATCTTTATTGAAGCGCAATACTAAATATACAAGTATATAAGTAATTTGTTTCCTTTTTTTTTTTTTTTTAAACCCATTTAGTGCATTTAATGGCCATATTACATCAAAACTACAAAAACAAATATAATCAATAAAAATCATAATTAAAAATATGAAAATACATTCCAGATAACTGAAAAAAACAAACAAACAAAAGGAAACGCACTGTACTGTGTTTTCTTTATGTTTTAGTTTAAAATCATCCAAAACTTTGGAAAGGTTTTGTTGTTTTCTTTGGCCTTAATCCTATGAAAGCCCGCTTCTGACACAAAAAAAAGTTTTGCCTAATTAGTAAGTATTAAGCAGTGCCTAATGAGTCTTTTCCCACAATTCTGAGTTTATTTCTCATAATTCTGACTTTTTTCTACAGAGTTTAGCGGGCGGTGCGTCAGTAATAATGGTCTGTGGGGAAACGCAGTGCTCCGTTTGTAGTTCAATTGACTAAACGAAGCATTGAGGCAAATAATGTGCTTTGAAGACTTTTTGTATTCAATTTACTTGGGTTACTCGAGGAATTGTTTAAGTCCTAAAATACATTAAGTTTAGTGTGGCAGGCAAGTGTAGCAGCCTCTATTTGCGAACCGGCGCTCGTCCTGTCTGTCTGTCTGTCTGTCTGTCTGTCTGTCTGTCTGTCTGTCTGTCTGAACAAAGGTTTTGGGACACCTGAATTTTCCAGCCATATGTGGTTCTTCCCCCAAACAGTTTAGCATGAAATGTTCTCTTTACTTAAACAATTAGACACAAACCTGTTCCAGCATAACAATGCCCCTCCGCACAAAGCCAGCGCCATGAAGATCTGCTTTACCTGGCTTGGAAAGGAAGATCTCCTGCTATAATACACTGATTTCAACCCTATTGAACATCTCCTTTGGGATAAATGTGAACTCACTGTTATTAAAGAGGAAGAGTGAAGGATACTATATGAGCAAATAGGGACTAAATGTGGAATGGGATGTTGAGATGAAAAGCACAATCCTATAGTGAGGCGTATACAAACTTTTGTCCGTATAATGTTTGTACACTGTACGTATACTGTTCTAGAAAACGATTTTGTTTATAATCGAGAACTGAATTGAACAAATGAGAAGAAAAGAGAAAGCCACAAAGTTTGCACTCCAGATCTCGTTAGAAGTTAGGAAGAGTGAGTATGAAGTGTGACTGAGCTGTGTGACAGTGACGTCCCTATAGTGCTGCTCCTCATGCTGCCTGTGCCAAACCACTCTGCCAAGTTTACTTACTGAATATATAGTTAATGACCGAGTGGCTTGCAGAAGTCAGAGGGTATGAAACCACAACCACAAGAAACAGCATACCCCTTTTCCAAAAAACACACACACACAAACACTTGCACACACACTGGATAGGAGCCAGCGACTTCTCCCTTATCCAGCAACCTCAGCACGTGATCCACAGGTCCCTGTTTGGTTTTCACTCAGACTTTATTTGACATGGAGTGATAAAATATCACAGCACATGCCTCTCTTCAACACTCTCTCTCGCCGAGTCGCTCTCTCTCTCTCTCGTTCTCAGGAAGAAAAAAAACCACTAGCCTCAAACATTAAGGCCCTTCTATAAGTACACTCAAAAATTATAAATCCAGCACAGTTCTTATAGATAACCAGGCAAAAACACGTGAGGTATCAAGGAAAAAACGCATCACCAGCATGCACGTGAAAGAATATCGTGAACGGAAAAGCTCAAGTGTGTGCGACACAAGCAACCGAATGCTACACGTGAAAGAAATCAGTCGACTTGAGATCAATAAATTGCTGGAAAAATGCTGACAATTCTAATGATTTAATCACGAAATAGCAACTAAAATATATATATTTGTCTTTCCAGAGGTAAAGAAAAAGAGCTGAAGATAAAATTCACCCGCAGGTCATGAGGTTAAACTCAGGTTAAAAGCCGCGGCTCAGATAACCACCTGTCTCCATCAGATAGGAAGTGCGAGGTTTGGTTACCGGACACATTAAACAGGGCTGAGCTGAGCTTGCCCAACTTCTGTGTGACATCACCACTTGATGAACATGGATCGAGATCGAAATCTAGAAAAAAGGGGTCACTGTGATGTCACTAATTAGCACAAAAATTCTGGCACATAAACCTCCGACACCGGAGACTCCTAAAAGACTCAAAAAATAAGTTTTTATCAGATCAGCATACTTAATTAGTATTCGTCAAGTAAATGAATTAACATATTCTGGCCAATCGGGATCCAGATCGCCAAGCCATTCGATCGTTGACCAAATATTCACGCATCCACAGCACACATGCAGGCTGTTTGCTTAAGACAGATTAAGGAAGCTTCACAGTAATGTTCTTTTTTCTCACGTTTGAGGAGGAAGATCTACATTTTCTGAGAAAAAAATAATGACCATTTAGGAATTCATTGGTTTGCTGAATAATCACTCTGATATCTCTAATTAGCAGACTGAAAAGTAATGACAATGAAGACTCCTCCTATTCATTTAGAACAATGATGTCTCCTCAGTTTAAAAAGAAGGCCACCATGTCAACAGTTTATGTGAAAAATTGTCTGTATATCTCCTGAACTTATTAAAAAGATGTATGAGAATGAGTGTGTTTACTGATTACTCATACAGGTATTTCATACTGTTGCTGTCCCACTGTTATAGTGAGCTACTGTTGTGTCATAATATTCTAGTATCATAGTGTTATGTCATACTGTTATAGTGTCATATTGTTATGCATACTGTAACAGTGTCCCACTGATATCACGTCATACTGTCAGTGTCCTACTGGTATATTGTGCTACTGTTATGTTGTACTTGTACTGGTGATGTCTAACTGTTATTATGTCATACTTTTAGGGTCACTGTTATTATGTCATAATGTTATTGTTATATTGTTAGTGTCATAATAGTATACTGTCATGTTTTTATTGTTATACTGTTAGTCACACTGTTATTATGCCGTACTGTTAGTGTCATAATGTTATACTGTCATTTTGTTATTATGCCATACTGACAGTGTAATACTGTTAAACTGCCGTACTATTATATCTTGCTGTTAGCGTCAATGTTATACTGACACTTTCTTATTATGTCATACTGTTAGTGTCATACTGTCATTATGCCATACTGTTATAATGTTATACTGTTATACTGCCAGTGTCATACTGTTAAACTGCCATACTATCATATCTTACTGTTAGTGTCATACTGTTATTATGTCATACAGTTATTATACCATACTGTTATTATGTCATACTGTTAGTGTTATAATGTCACACTGTTAAATTGTCATACTATTATATCTTATTGTTAGTGTCACACTGTTATTATGCCATACTGACAGTGTCATACTGTTAAACTGTAATACTATTATATCTTATTGTTAGTGTCATACTGTTATTATGGCATACTGTTATAATGTCATACTGTTATACTGTCGGTGTCATACTGTTAAACTGTAATACTATTACATCTTGCTGTTAGCGTCATACTGTTATTATATCATACTGTTAGTGTCAATGTTATACTGTCATTTTGTTATTATATCATACAGTTAGTGTCACAGTGTCATTATGCCATACTGTTATAATGTCATACTGTTATACTGACAGTGTCATACTGTTAAACTGCCATACTATTATATCTTATTGTCATACTGTTATTATATTATAGAGTAATTATACCATACTGTTATTATGTCATACTGTTAGTGTCATAATGTTATTCTGTCATTTTGTTATTATGTCATTCTGTTAATGTCACACTGTTATTATGCCATACTGACAGTGTCATACTGTTAAACTGTAATACTATTATATCTTATTGTTAGTGTTATACTGGTATTATGTCATATTGTTAGTGTCACACTGTCATTATGCCATACTGACAGTGTCATACTGTTAAACTGCCATACTATTATATGTTACTGTTAGCGTCATACTGTTATTATGTCATACTGCTAGTGTACCATACTGTTATTATGTCATACTGTTAGTGTTATAATGTCACACTGTTAAATTGTCATACTATTATATCTTATTGTTAGTGTCACACTGTTATTATGCCATACTGACAGTGTCATACTGTTAAACTGTAATACTATTATATCTTATTGTTAGTGTCATACTGTTATTATGGCATACTGTTATAATGTCATACTGTTATACTGTCGGTGTCATACTGTTAAACTGTAATACTATTACATCTTGCTGTTAGCGTCATACTGTTATTATATCATACTGTTAGTGTCAATGTTATACTGTCATTTTGTTATTATATCATACAGTTAGTGTCACAGTGTCATTATGCCATACTGTTATAATGTCATACTGTTATACTGACAGTGTCATACTGTTAAACTGCCATACTATTATATCTTATTGTCATACTGTTATTATATTATAGAGTAATTATACCATACTGTTATTATGTCATACTGTTAGTGTCATAATGTTATTCTGTCATTTTGTTATTATGTCATTCTGTTAATGTCACACTGTTATTATGCCATACTGACAGTGTCATACTGTTAAACTGTAATACTATTATATCTTATTGTTAGTGTTATACTGGTATTATGTCATATTGTTAGTGTCACACTGTCATTATGCCATACTGACAGTGTCATACTGTTAAACTGCCATACTATTATATGTTACTGTTAGCGTCATACTGTTATTATGTCATACTGCTAGTGTCAATGTTATAATGTCATACTGTTAGTGTCACACTGTCATTATGCCATACTGACAGTGTCATACTGTTATACTGTCGGTGTCATACTGTTATATCTTACTGTTAGCATCATACTGTTATTATGTCATACTGTTATGATGTCATACTGTTAAACTGCCATACTATTATATCTTACTGTTAGCATCATACTGTTATTATGTCATACTGTTAGTGTCAATGTTATACTGTCATTTGTTATTACGTCATACTGTTAGTGTCACACTGTCATTATGCCATACTGACAGTGTCATACTGTTATACTGTCAGTGTCATACTGTTAAACTGCCATACTATTATATCTTACTGTTAGCGTCATACTGTTATTATGGCATTCTGTTAGTGTCACACTGTCATTATGCCATACTGTTATGATGTCATACTGTTAAACTGCCATACTATTATATCTTACTGTTAGTGTCATACTGTTATTATGTCATTCTGTTAGTGTTACACTGTTATTATGCCGTACTGACAGTGTCATACTGTTATATCTTACTAGTATTCTCATACTGTTATTGTCATACGGTTGAAATGTTCTACTGTTATGTCATACTATTATCATCATACTGTTACTATTTCGTACTCTTGGTGTTCTACTGTTATTATGTCGTACTGTTATAGTGTGCTACTTTTAGTATTCTTACTCTTATACTGGTATCATGCAATAATGTTATAATGTCTTGCTGTTATTACGATGCCGTAATATTATTAGGTCATACTCCTATAGTGTCCTTGTGTTATTATGTCGTACTCTTATAGTGTCCTACTTTTATTATGTCATTCTGTTGTAGTTCCCTACTGTTTTTATGTCCTACTGTTATTATGTAGTCGTGATTGTAGTGCTGCTTACGTCCTAGACACAGTAAATGTATGTTGTGTGTAGCACCCAGGACACCCTGGCTCCAGAGAAACGTCGTTTCATTTGCACTGTGTACATTACCAACGCTATATGGTTAAAAATGACAACAAAAGCCATTTCACTTAACCAATCAGAATCCAGAATAGCAAACCATTTAATATCACTCACCAAATATGTATTCAGGAAGCGAATCAGGCAATGTGGCAATTAATAGGCAGTTTGTTGATTCAGTTTTAAACCTGCTTTAGTGTTCAATGATAGACTGAGGTTAAAAATGTACTTCTTTCTGACTCCTATTAGCCACAAATCACAGCATCGGTCACTATTTGGATGTCCATTTTTCAGTTGATAATTATATACTCCGACAACTTCACTATATTAAATGACTCATGTTCATGCTTCATACATCAAACACACAAGCAATAGCAAAAGCAGACTGCCAGATTTGCATCTTTCTCACGGGAACAGCACTTTTGAGCACTTTTTGCCTCAGTTCCAAAGGGGTTTGGGATTGAAACATATCCCAGTTTAACCATTTCTTTCATTTACATATTTTCCATTTATGATTTCTAATGCTATAGAACATTTGTACCGTTTAGTATACAGGACCGCACGCTGTATTCGCTTTTGCAAATAAATCACTGAAGTTTACGTACAATGATGTTTACAGCTGCTCTATATAGTACAGTCTATACCGATTTTCCTAGAAAGACTCGATGTGCGATGAGGAGAAGGTCAGCGTTCCATAAAATAAAGCTCAGAGATTCGGTACAAAATGTAAAAGAACACGAGTACGCATTCGAACACAAAAAACGGCACGTACGTACATCTCCCTAGGACTATCAGTGTCCTTGTCTCGTGACCTTTTTCGAATTTGGTGTGTGGACGTTAGAGGATTACTAGACCATATGGCAGTTATTGAGGGACAATGCCTCACCTGGCCGCATATACACACCAAAAAAACAACTGAAAAGCTGAAAATAGAACACGGTGTAACCACGAGCTCTGCCCACGCCGACCCAAATATACCGCAGAGCTTCGGGGTTGTCCGATTTTAATTGCGAAATAATCGTTGAATGAATGAATAATGGTATTTAATACACTCAGTGAAAGCTATTTTGTATTATACCCCCTCATCTGTCATAAAATCCCTCCTTAATTTGTTTAAAAATGTATTTAATGTTCAAACTAGTGTATGATTATACCACGTACAGGGTCTTAGATGTTGTAAAAATGGAAAGTGGTGCCGAATGACTCAATTCAGTCACCCATCAAAGGCTCTCAGCGGCCATGCCACACAGTGTGCCGAGCTCAGCGGGCACCGACTCCACCCGGAGAACGGGCACAGCGTTCACACACACTGCGTCAGACACCCGCGGCACATGTGTACGCCATGTGCCTAAGCCAGATTCGGAAGGCTTTCCAGAAATGTTCTCTCTCTTTTCTCCTCCCTCTTATTTTCTTTCTATCAAGCTCTCCATCTCCTGCATTTCTATGAGCAATTTCTCCCCCACAAACTGGTTTCAACAAAACTCAGGCGAGCTCTGCATTCACTCAGGTGATCCTACTTTGCAAAACACGACCCCCGCCATGTATTTTTAATAAGGAGAAAACATTCGTACGCCAGTGCCCTTTCACTAGCCGGCCTTGTCACTTCGGGTCAGAGATTTCCTGGAGATGTTCGTACTGTTCCAGGTGATGAACGGTGCTGTTCGCTAAACCTGGACTTGGCAATCTGTAAAACATGGTATACTTTAGAATGAAGTGCACTGGTGCAGCACTATAAATGTCAGCTTCCTAGTTAGTGTGGTGTTATATAGATGGCTATATTTATATATGAATATATAGAAGAGCAATTCATACGGTAATATTGGAGGAAATAAATCTGAAAGAACAGGCCGGGGAAGAAAAGAAAATCACTTTTAAATTGCTCACTTAGGCAGGGATTAGGGAGGAAATCTTTTGCTTGAATTAAGGTTGTATGAAGTCTGGTTTGGACAGTTTATTTCATATATATATATATATATATATATATATATATATATATATATATATATATATATATATATATTGCTTAGAAGCTGGGGTCAGAGCGCAGGGTTGGCCATGATACGGCGCCCCTGAAGCATAGAGGGTTAAGGGCCTTGCTCAAGGGCCCAAGAGTGGCAGCTTCTGATCAGTAACCCAGCGCCTTAACCACTGGAGCTACCACTAGGGGCACTGTCATGCTGCAACAGGTTTGGGACTCCTGGTTAAAGTAAAAAAAAAAAATGTAGGTGTCCCAATACTTTTGTTCATTCAGTATATTTATTGCAATTTAAAACATGGCACCACCGCTGGAATACTGTAACCACCCTGAATTTCCATATACTGTAAGAGCACAAAATGTAATAGTTCATGCTGTCAATTACTGTACATTTTAACAGCTTTAAACAATCGTTTAATCTTTTTCTTTCTCTATTTACTAGATGTATTATTTCAAAAAAATACAATAAAATGCACCTCGTCCTGTTGCTGAGAACAAACGAAACTGCACAGTAGTGATGGAAAGATCAGATCATTTTAGTGAATCGGTTCTTTGAATCGCGTTTCATCAAAATGAACGAATCTTTTTTGAGTCATTTAGTTCATTTCGCTCCTTTAATACGTTAACCATACAACCAACTTCATAGCGTATATGGGAGTCACATTACAAAAAATAAAAGACGGATTTGGAGCAGAGCACTCATGAGACTCAATTCTGTTTCCGGTACATGACCTACGGAGATTTTGTGATGCTTTGCTGATGCGGCTCCAGTAGAAAATGAACGAATCACTTTTTGAGACGACTCGTTCTTCTGAGTCAAATCAAAGACTCGTTCAAAACGAATGAATCGTTCATGTACGACCCGTCACTACGGCACAGTCCTTCATCTCGAAGTCTTTTCCGATGTCGGAAAGTTTCAAATGAAGGTGAAATAAGCATCTCCCTTTTTTGTGTCAAAGTTGCAGTTTTACTCAATACCTTCTGACCAAACAGCCTACAACAGCCGTGCTGTGGGATGTCAATTCATACTAACGCAATACCTGTTTTTATGTTAAAACTGAATAAAAAAAACATCAGCATCACGACGTATAAGCAAAAAAAATTATATTGTAAACACGGAGCTGTTGTGCGAGCAGGCTTCTCCCTGTAATTATGCTGTTTTATTAACTCTGCCTGATAGCTGCTGCTCGCTATCTGCCAATATGAAGAGAGATAAATAAAGCGGCAGAGCTCTTATCTGGAGTCTGGGCACCACAAAGAGCAAGTTGGTGAGTACAAAAGTAGGAAGCCACAAGAGACCTGCTTGCATAACCAAAAATTCGAGAGAAGTGAGAAAGAGTGAGAAAGAAAAGAAGAAGAAAAAAAAAAAAAATCCCTGAAAATGGAGCTCGGCTGCTGCTGCTGCTGCATAATCATTCCTATCACGTCACACTTTTAATGAATCATAACACAGCATCGTTCTCGATTCAGACATCCAGTATAAATAAAGCTGTGCCTCACTGAGATCGAGGGCGCAGTCAAACCGGCCCTCTCTCTCCCTGATCCACCGTCTCCCTCTAACACTTCTCTTCATTGTTCCGCGGATATTAAAGCCCCGCCGATGAAGGTGCGCCCTCGCCATCCGTACCCCCGCTCTCGTAAATATTTCGGCATGAGGGCCGAGTTTTATTCAAGGGCGCTCGGTGCTTTAACAGAGCGGAGGAAAAATAAAGCCGTGGCTTAAGCGCGGCTTCAGGATCCTTCGGCTTCCAGAGCTATTACTGGGAAAGGTGTAGAGTGCCAGCCAACTTCTGATTGGATACGGAAAGCTTCCTGGAAAGCAATTCACTCCGGCGGTCCAGCACTGTGGGCTTTTTAATCGGCTGCTTTAATTACTTTTCAGTGGGCTCGAATTTGCTCTCGGGAGACATTTCGATTCACACGGCGTTCCCCTCTCATACAAAAAAAAAAAAAAAAGCAAAGGGGCGCGACGGAACCCAGGAATGGTACGAAGGTGGTCCGTTCGGTTTGCGTGCGTCGATTCATGCATGTCGTAAATTCCTCAGGTGTATTAATGACTCGGATCATCACACCTATGTGATGCGGGAACGCATAACCCAAAATACAGGCGCCTTGTGATAAACATTTACACGCTGCGTTGAAGCAGCAGAGTTTATTCAATTTTGTTTAAAACACTAATATACACTAATATGATACACTAATCACGAAAAAAAAAAAACACAGCACAAGAAAATGTATATAAAGCAGTGGTCCGTAACCCCCTGAGTTAATTGGTACCGAGCCGCACAGAAAGAATACATAATTTACATTATTTCTGTTTTATTTATTATCTGATTCTGAACGGTTTTATTTTGGAAAATTACCAGATTCTCTACACCACATCTGTCTATGACTCACTCTTGATGCATCTCATGATGCCTTGGTCACATGTCTTACCTCCATCCACTACCTTCTTAAAGGGGCTCCGGCCGCTAACACATAAAACATTACCGCTAAATTCAAACCCCCAAGCAAACAAAATGAACAAAAAACAACACAGTGGTTTCACATTTATTATTATATTTGAAAATACCAGTTTTTATGGTCGTATCATTTTATTTTGTTGTATTTATCCGCCACACCTTAAAGGCCGCTCCGTGAAAATATTGTCCGACGTTAAACCGGTCCGTGGTGCAAAAAAAGTTGGGGACCGCTGGTCTACAGTATCTGTAAAAACTTTACCGGTTGATTAGTGTTACATTTATTCTTAAAATGCATATAAAACAGAAAATGCATAATCATTTAATCATTCGCCAATGTGGACCAAATGAAACGTTCAAACAGGAACTTTTTTTTTAAATGTTTCATATATCCGTTTCATCTCACCATTCTCAGAAGCTGGGGTGGTAGTAGCTTAGTGGTTAAGGTATTGAACTTTGGGTCCAAAGGTCAAAGGTTCAACTCCCAGCCATACGAAGCTGCCGCTATTGGGCCCCTGAGCAAAGTCTCTTAACCTCATACCTGCTCAGATGTATGAATGAGATAAAAGTCACTCTGGATAAGGGCATCTGCCAAATGCTGTGAATGTTCGATATACTTCAAACAAATAATGTGCTGATTAGATTTAGTTGGATGATGTCTTGTTTTCTAGGTAGGTACCTTAGATGCTTTGTAGCTATCTTGGCTGGATATTGAAATTGTACCAATGAAATCACGACAACCATACTCATCCTCAGCTGAGGATGTTCTCCACATGAACAGCATAAACATCCATGAAAATCCTGTGGAGGGTTAAACTTAAGAACCATGAAATTGAATTTGGACTGTAATTAATATAAACAGTCTGCTACAATGGTTTCGAGGCTACAATTACCATAAACAGCTTTGCATTTGTGTGTCCATCAGGTAACTCTTGATAACCTCAACAAAGATGGAACTGTTATGAATAGACATTTGGTGTCATCCAGTCTGTTTCCACTTGAAGGTTCTTCCTTCCCACTGTTATATTTATGGAATATTTATGACTCTAAAATGTATATTTGTAATTTATAATAAATTATTATTATTTCTATAAAGCTGCTATTGGAACAATGTTCATATGCTGTTCAAATAAAATGTTAAATTTAATTTATAATTATAATAATTTTTAAATATAATGTATACATTTAAGCATATTCAGTCTCTTACAAAAGTGAGTGCACCCCTCACATTATAGCAACCATTGTATTATAAAGGACAGTACTATAGAAATGAATCTTGAATATATCGATGGGCAGCTTGTGTAGCAGTGCAGATTTATTGTCCTCTAAAAAGAACTCATACAGCTATTATTGTCTAAATAACTGGCAACAAAAGTGAGTACACCCTAAGATCTGTACGTCGTGTAATCATGCGAAGCCACATGTTCTATTCATCATGTTTATGTTTTTGTCTGCTTGACATTAAAGCAGTTAAAATGAGTTGCTTTGTGGACAATTCTCTCGCTAAAGGTTTTTTAGAGGACAGTAAATATATCCAATATGTTTATTTCTATAGTATTGTCCCTTGAGAACATATACCGTAATTTCCGGACTATAAAGCGCACCTACTGAATTTGACAAAGATTTTTATTTTTAACATAAATAAGCTGCACCTGTCTATAAGCCGCAGGAGTCTACATTAAAACTAATGAACTTTACACAGGCTTTAACGAAAGACAGTGTCTGTTACACAGTGTAACGGGTGAAATATTTTGTATGAGCGGCATTTTGGGAATAGGCTGCCGCCGCATTTTTTCCGGTATTACTGCATGTGTGCAAGACCGAGGAATATGTCCCTATTATTTTCTGAAGTTTCTTTGACTAACCCGTAACGCTGTTGCCAAGAAAAATAAAAAAGCACGAGTTTTGGAAACCTGTCTGTGCTTATATGATTTCTGTTGCAACTGGAGTTAGCGAGCTCTCCCTTCACCCTGAGTCAACACGTTACAACGGCTTGTATCTAAACAGTAGCCGACCAAGTAAGTAATTGTTCACTGTCTTCCTCCTTCCTTTTACAACTATTTCTCTCGAGAGTTTATCTTTTGGCATCGTCGTGCATTTAAAAAAAAAGTTTTTTCTCCCAAAGCAGTGCAGCTCAGAACACAGGTGAGGTGCGTTTTTTCGTTTCAGTTCGGAAATTTAATTTGTCTAATGTTATGTCACTCGGTTTTATGGCTTGAAGTTTGTGAAACCAGGAAAAACCAAGGAAAAATTCATAAAGAAGCCGCTTCGTTGTTTAAGCCGTGGGGTTCAAAACGTGGGAAAAAAGTAGTGGCTTATAGTCCGAAAAATACGGTAATTGAATGGTTGCTGAAATGTGAGGGGGCAATTACTTTTGTGAGGTACCGTATTTGAGAAATACACAGGTAGTGTTATTTCTAGTATAAATTATACAAGATTTTATTACAAACATAGATATATACCGATTATAACTTTTAAAAGGTACATTTTAATCTATTTTTTTCTTATTATTAAATTTCCATTATTACATTATTATTTCACACATTCTAACAACGTTAAAACTATTTTTCCCTTAATTTCCATCATTCACGTGTCAGGCGTTTCTGTGGATACGTCTGAAATCTTAGTTAACTGGGCAAAAGCTGATTGAAATACACTTTATAAATGTTATGCCTTATGAAGTGATTGTATATAGTGAATATCAGGATGTTTTGAATGAAAGATTCTGTGAGCATTTCCGAGAGTAATCACACAAACAATGATTTGCCTACGGAAGTTAAATGCAGTTTCACCTTCAGCTGTTTGTGCTCATGTTCACTTTATTCGTTACTGTACACAATAACAAGCTCATTACTATTCAAACCATTTCATTTCAATGTTAGATAATTATATGTCTAAATGCGTGTTTCCAGAGAATTTGGCAGCTGTAATATTTGGCGTAGATGATGCAACCTTTTTACATACTGTCTGAGTCTGTGGTTTGGGATGTGACTCATGACTGTAAGGCTCTTCATAACATTTGCATAACTTCACTATCTTTGGCGTCATCTATTCAAAAACATGTTTCCTTCAGCTGTTAATCATATAAAGCCCATCTAATGCTTTTTACATATGGTCCTGAGGTTAAGGCTAGGTGCAATATTTAGTAGCTACAGTAACTCGCAAATGAATGGGAATAACCCACAAGTGTAGAATTACAAACGAGCGTGCGGTGAGTGGGGTGATGATTGGATTAAATCATTGTTCCTCTTTGCAGCTATCGGAATTATATATATATATATATATATATATATATATATATATATATATATATATATATATATATATATATATAAATATATATATATATATATATATATATATATATATATATATATATATATATATATATATATACAATTTTGTCACATCGCTATAGTCATTGTAAGATCGTGGGAACATTTGTGGTCTATCTGCTCTCCGCGAGACCGGGAAAATCAGGCAAACTAATTAGTTATGTGGCAAATGCAATTCCGTGAAAAAACGGCGTGAGATTCGAACCGCGGTAAAGCGCGGGATTACTGTATACAATATTCATGGTTTGGTCACCGTTCAATTTCGGTATGGTTATGGGGGGGAGAAATGCAAAACATAAAATTGCTTGGCATTTTTTTATTATTAATATTTGTGATCAACATTTCAACAGTTGATCACATAAAATGTCTGCTTGATTAAATAATATATATAATAGTATTTTATCATATTTTTTAAAATAAAATAATAAATCTTATTAATGCAATACACATGTTATAATATTGATTAGATTGAGCAATCATTTAAACTGATTTCTTAAAATTAAATAAATGGAAAAATAAAATTAAATAATTTAGATTAAATGTACAGATGTGTTACCACTTCCTGGTTAGCGGTTAACGCTAGCGCTATAGATTCTTTAGCGTTTTTATGCATGCACAAAACAAATTTTATTTCCGGTACGGAGTGAGTGGCCACAAAGACGCTGTCCTAATTCTAGTTTCTTTTGTTTTAGACCCCTGGCACTCTTGTGTTGTGGTTTTAAGTTTAATAAAAAACAAAAAGTGCAAGGCAGGCACTAAACAAACTTGCAGTCCGCCACTTACGTAAAAAGGATTGCATTTGCTAACCGAAAGCTCTGTACCAAATAATTTCAGTACAAAAACGTGTATATAATCTATATTTAATATGTCCTATTTTATATAACCTATATATTATATATATTATATATCCTCCACCATCACCCCCAGTGAGTTAATATACTATATTTTTTTTATATTTTTTTATATTTTTATATATTTTACATACATTTTTGGCTAATCTTCTTAAACTAGTTTTGATTCTTGTTTTATATTTTTCATATTTAACTGTTCAACCATTTTTGGGATAACATAAAAATTCATGTAAAACTTGCATTGTCAAAGTTCTGTGTGAGTTTCTTAACTATAGTGTGCATGCACATATTCTCTCTCTCTCTATTTCACACACACACACACACACACACACACACACACACACACACACACACACACACACACACTGTACTGTATATATAGTATTCAGACAGTAGAACTCCTGCAGGATTTGCCTATAGCATGTCTGAAATTCGTAATGCAAGACCTGGACTGAAAGGCAAAAGTAAAAAAAATAAATAAATAAAAGTAGGCGCTCCTACATCCCTATTGTTCTAAATAAATAACCGACTGGCTAGACGGTGGGGAGATAAAAATATTCCTCACTCTTATCTTTCCACTCGAACCCTCGGCACAAAGACTTGTGCGCCACTCAGCCGGAGAGCGAAAGCATCTCCTCCAGTCGAGGGGGGAAAAAATGCAATGATGCACTTTTTTCGAAAAAGTTAAAGTAACCCGCTGCATGTGGTGGAATGTGACGTGTAAAAATCGGCAGCTTACTCCACACGTTGACACGCTCGGGATGAGTCACCTGTTTAAACGTGAGAAAAGTCTCACCTCATCTTTGCCTGATTTCCATTGCAAAAAAAAAAAACCTGAAGGGTCTATTGGGCATTTCTGCTATTTAACACTTAAAACATTGTATTCAGCTCATAGCCGGTAAATTACTTTTAACTTGAAGTGCAATTCCTTTTTTTTTTAATGGCTCGATTCCATTTTAGCATCCTGTCTATTGTTTCCACCTCTGTTCTCTCTTGCCTTCAAGCCCCATGGCCAGCTGACATGGCAGTACCGGTAAACACTCACTCTTTCTCCGATATCTTTTCCTTCCTTGAATGTTTAATGGTTTGATTAGCACCCTTCTGTCCTTCCTTTTTTCCCCCCTCGATCTCTCCATATCCTCGATCGCTGCCTCACGTGATAGACTCCTCCACAGCTGAAAGCTACTTGCTGCAGGTTTACAAGAATGTAAATGTGCTGAATAATTACATTAACGATGATGAGGTTTGGAAGTGGTAGATCACTGCTTAAGAAGCAGGACTCCTGTTCAGGAGTTCCCCAAAACACCAACCTACCACTTATGGGGCCTTGAGCAAAGCCATTTAACTGCTTAATGGCGCAATAAGACGTGTCTGGCAATTGTGTTTACATTTCCAGAATGTGGCAGACACACTTATCCAGCACGACTTACAACTGAGCATTGGAGGTTAAGGGCCTTGCTCAAGAGCCCAGCAGTGGCAGCTTAGTATGGAACACAATCTGCGCATCTGGGGACAGTTCCACATCTACAGCCTAAAGATCCATAAACCATTTGCTGAGCAACTCAAGGACTGATTGGAGGACTGGTTCAGACTGCGATTAATATCAACAGTCTACCAGTTTACTGCAAAGGCTCTGGACCACAGGTTGCATCTTCAATTATGCACTTATTACTGCACACCTCAACAATTTAACTACAATAAATAGACATTCGCCGCCACCCAGATGAGGATGGGTTCCCTTTTGAGTCTGGTTCCTCTAAAGGTTTCATCCTCATACCATCTCAGGGAGTTTTTTCTTGCCACCGTCGCCACTGGCTCGCTCATCTGGGACAAACAATTATAAGGAAAACAAACGTATAGGCAATAAATGAATTTAATTGAATTATTGCTGGGATTAAAGGTTACCTTCCGAGTCACAGTCCAATGCCTTAGCCAAGAGCTAAGGCCAAGCTACCATCTCCAAATGCCATAGATATAAGTAACAAAACATATGGACATGTGCTTATAATAATGAAAATAATTAAAGTGCTGGAGCTACCAATCAGACACCTGATCATACGACTGGTATGTACTTTTTGAACATCTTATTCCATATTTAATCCCCTTTTTGCTGTTAAACTAACCTCCAATCTTCTGGGTAGATGTTCCACTAGATTATGGAGTGTGTTTGTGGAGATTTGTGATGATTTAGAGACACGTGTGTTAGTAAAGTCGGGTGCTGATGTAGGTGAGGAGGCCTGAGGTATAATATTTATCAGCTGAAAATGTCTTTTACATGAACAGCCTAAACATCCATGAGGTTTCTGTGGAGGGTTAAACTAAGGAAGCATCAAAATGGATTTGTAATGGATTTTGTAATTAATATAAACAGTTTGCTACAATGGCATTGAGCTACAATCACCATGAACAGCTTTGCATTGGAGTATTTATCAGCGAATTGTTAATACCCTCAACAAAGTTGGAACTATAGTGAATGGACAATTGGTGTCAACCAGATGAGGATGGTTCCCTCTCAAAGTCTTTTCCTCTTACCATCTTAAGGAGATGTGAGGAGGCCTGAGGTGCAGTCAGTATTCCAATTCATCCCAAAGGTGTTCCATAGGGTTTATAGCTCTATACCAAGAGATCTTGCACTCCAACCCATGTAAAGCATACCTTCATGGACTTGCAATGTCATGCTGGAACAGGTTTGGATCTGGTCATTCGAAATCTTCAGGTTAGAATTAGAGCGTTTTCCTATCGGGCCATGTTCAAACCAGTGTTGGATCATGTTTCAGGAAGTACAACTTCAGTCCTGGTCATTTTTCAGCATCTTTCACTTCGATGCGCTTTGCTTTTGTTTCCCCTTTTGCACAGCTTTTAATCTGCCAGAGGAAAAAGGCGTGACTCGAGAAACAACCTGCATTTGCAATGAGGTTTGCTGGTGAATTTCTTCCCAAAGCTTAATTACATAATCAGGTCCATGGTGTCGTGACAGAAATGCTTATAAAGGTCAAAACACTTGTGTAATAGGTTAATAATAAAAAGGCGCTCTCTCTAGCGTCGTATTAAGCCTTTTACTGACCAGATGGGTGCCATCTGTGATCTGTGATACTGATACTTAAGTTCCACACTTACACTGTCAGCAATGAGGAATATAATTTAGTAAATACATAACCAGTAAAATAAATACTGTATAATCTCTAGATCCTGAATTGTGTAACATGGAAAAAGTTGCCTTTAATAATGAGAATATGAGAACGCTTAACTTTGTACAAAAGTTTGTGGACACCTGACTATAAAATTGGTATATATATATATATATATATATATATATATATATATATATATATATATATATTTTTTTTTTTTGCTATATATAATATAATTAGGTATTTAAGGTTTGCTATCCAACTGGCTTTAAAAACAGTAGTTTTGCATTAAAAAGTGTACAGTTCAATTACATTTTTTACACAATGTATAATTCTTTAAACAATGTATAATGTCAAAGCAGCTTTACAAAAACAAAATATGAATATAGATATTAAATTGAGAAATGAGTCCCAGGGTTTAGTGTTTCATTTCCTCCACAGTGTTTTTTTTCTATTTATTCTGCCCCAGTTTGCCAAAAATGTATTGCTTTCATTTGGGGGAATAAAAAAATCATCAATTGAACATCCATTTTTAACATCAAATTCTCCAATCAGCACTCAGACACTACAATAGCCCGTAAAAGAGCCATTTATTACATTGTCAGTATTTTAGATATGTGTATTATATGCCCTGCTTCTAACCAAATACTGATATAACCAAATGTTGCCTTGTGCCATGGTTCAATTGTGCAGGGGTCAATGAGGAAGTTCAGCGATATAACGATGAATACGTCTGTCGAATGTAATGGCACCTTTACAAATCAACGGCTCCACTTTTATTATGGGTTGGTTCAGACCTAATTAAAAAGAGCCCATGTGTTTTATAACATTTTAAAACACAAACACACACACACACACACACACACACACACACACACACACACACACCCCAGTAATCCCCTATTTGTGTTCACTACTTAGCAGGGCTCTCGAATTCCTTAAAATGGATTAAATGGATTACGTTTCTTACATGACCCAGGAGCCACATGAACATCTTCATCAGTATATACCCTTTCATCAACATCCTTTTTTTATGTTTTTTTTATATTCATGTGCATGCAGGCCATAATTTAAATGGCTTCTAATTAAATACACAGGCTTAAAATGAATAATGTAAATTAATACATGCCTGAAAATGCATTAATGCGTGCATAAGAAAATCAAATCTATTATTATTATCATTATTATTTCTTTTATTTTTATTGTACTTACTG